>NC_058501.1:606060-909090 GCF_020382885.2 Scatophagus argus
TAAGCTAGCGCTAGAGGAGCTATACTGCCTGGTTAGCAGCCAAATGGACGTTAATCCAGAGGCGGCTGTGATCGTGGCTGGGGACTTTAACCATGTGAAATTAAAGGCTGTTCTCCCCAAATTCCACAAATTCATCAACTTTGTAACCAGAGACTGCAATATACTGGATCAGGTATACTGTAACATCCCAGGGGCATACAAGGCTGTAGCAGCTCCTCACTTGGGCATGTCAGACCACATCTCCGTGGAACTGATCCCTGCCTACAGACCTCTGATTTGCAGGACCAAACCCACCACCAGAACCATCCAGGTGTGGACTGAGGAGGCTTCCTCAGCCCTACAGGACTGCTTTGAGCACACAGACTGGGGAGTGTTCAAAGCAGACGCTGACCTGGACGAATACACGTCAGCTGTGTTGTCCTGTGTTCACTTCTGTACTGATGCTGTCCTACCCACAAAGACAATCACGGTTTTTCCTAATCAAAAACCATGGGTGGACGGCACAGTGTGGCCCCTGCTAAAAGCCCGGGATGCAGCCTATAGGTCAGGAGATAGGCTGGCTTGAAGAATGAGCATGCCGTTCCGGTGCACAAGTTTACACCTGGACTTTATGATGGGCATCCGTCACACTATCCTATGCCACCGAACCGTAACAATGATAGCTCACACATGAGTGACTTTGTAAAATATCTTGCCCGTCATGAGCTAGTGGCTACAGGATTACTTCAGTTTAATGACAAACCGCAAACCTACAGAGCATAGAGGCGTTCCTTCCAAACCGCAACCAGTGGCTTAAACCTCACACCTAGTGAGGAGCTGGATCTTCTGCTTAAATGGCTTGGGAAAGAGTCAGCGGAGCAAGTTGAACAGATAAGAGCAATACACATCCATCGACCACAAGCAGGACTGGCCATTGCATGGGACAGGCTCGATCACACATACGGCTCTGCTGAAGCTATAGAAAATGCTCTGTTCAAACGCATCGACAGCTTTCCCAAGATAACCGGTCGAGACGGATCCAAGCTAACGAAACTGAGCGATTTACTAATGGAGCTTCACTCTGCTAAAGTGGAGGGTGACCTGACTGGTCTCTCCTTCCTGGATACGTCAAGAGGCGTCAATCATATTGTTCAAAAACTCCCGCCTCGTCTTCAGGAGAAGTGGATATCAGCTGGTGCATCCTACAAGCGGCAGAACCAGGTGCCTTACCCCCCATTTGCCTTTTTTGTTGATTTTGTCACCCAGCAGGCTCGCATGATGAGTGATCCCAGCTTCAACTTCATCACTCACTCAGACCTGGGTGCCAAGACTGAGAAAGCCCCTTGGAAGCCATCCAGACAGCAAGAGGTCTCTGTCGCCGTCCACAAGACAGAGGTGTCTCCTGTAACTACGTCTGACACTGGTGAGCCCCCAACTAAACCAGTTGACCTTGATAAGATATGTCTGTTACACAAAAAGCCTCATCCCCTGCGCAAGTGTCGGGCATTCAGACAAAAGCCCATCGAAGAGCGCAAAACACTGCTTAAAGAAAACAATGTGTGCTTCAAATGTTGTTCTTCTTCGTCTCACATTGCAAGGAACTGCACGGTCAACGTCCAGTGTGCTGAGTGTCGAAGCGAAAAACACAACACAGCGCTTCACCCTGGACCCGCACCGTGGACCCAAGAGGCGGACCCCGCCCCTGAGCACGGCGGGGAGGATGGAGAAAATTCACCACTGTCTCAGGTCACCACTAAATGCACAGAGGTCTGCGGCGGTGAGTTGGCAGACCGCTCCTGCTCCAAAATATGCCTTGTCAGAGTGTTTCCAGCTGGCCACAGAGAGAAGGCGGTGAAACTGTATGCAATATTGGACGAGCAGAGTAATAGGTCACTGGTTCGCTCACAGTTCTTCAAAGTGTTCAGTGACGAAAGCCCGAGCGCTCCATATACACTGAGGACATGTGCTGGAGTGAAGGAATCCACAGGCAGGAGGGCCAGTGGCTATGCAGTGGAATCTCTGGACGGAACTTTCTGTGCCTCGTTGCCAAGCCTCATAGAGTGCAACGACATTCCGAATAACAGAGAGGAGATTCCGACTCCTGAAGTGGCGCTCCACCATGCCCATCTGAGGTCAGTGGCACACCTCATCCCAGACATTGACCCGCATGCCCCCATTATGCTTCTCCTGGGGCGGGACATTATCAGAGTGCACAAAGTCCGCAAACAGGTGAATGGCTCTCACAACCAGCCCTATGCACAGAAATTGGACCTGGGCTGGGTCATTGTTGGAAACGTGTGCTTAGGTAATGTCCACAAACCACTGACAATCCGCACGTTCCACACGAACATTACAGAACTGACACGTCCTACTCTCTTTGCTCCATGCCCCAATGTGTTTCATGTTAAAGAGAAATTCAGTGACATTCAAGTAACCAATTCTCCCTCGGCATGTTGCGAAGACCAGTCTCCCTGTGAAGCCGACCACCTGGGGTGTAATGTGTTCGGGCGGACCAAGGACGACAACCAGGTGGCTCCTTCCATTCAAGATGCCACATTCATGAAGATAATGGATGAAGGGCTACGTAAAGACTCCAACGGCAGCTGGGTGGCGCCATTGCCCTTTAAGAGTCCACGCCCGCGGCTTCCAGACAACAGGCCACAAGCGACGAAGCGCTTCATGTCTCTTAAGCGCAACCTTGAGAAGAAGCCTGAAATGAGAGATCACTTTCTCAGCTTCATGGACAAGATGTTAAAGAACGGCCATGCTGAGTTAGCCCTACCTCTCAGCGATAATGAAGAACGATGGTACTTGCCAACATTTGGAGTGTATCATCCAAAGAAACCTAAGAAAATACGCGTGGTGTTCGATTCCAGCGCACAATACAACGGTGTGTCACTCAACGATGTGCTGTTAACTGGGCCTGATTTAAACAACACACTGCTCGGTGTTTTAATTTGCTTCAGAAGAGAAGCCATCGCCTTCACAGCCGACATAGAACAGATGTTCTATTGTTTCCTGGTGAGCGAAGAAGACCGCAACTTCTTACGTTTCCTTTGGTTTCAAGACAATGATCCCTCCAAGGCCATAGTGGACTATCGTATGAGGGTTCATGTTCATTGTTTTTGGCAATAGCCCCTCACCAGCGGTGGCCATTCATGGCCTTCACAAGTCTGTCCAAGCCAGTGAGCTGCACGTTGACCCAGATGTGAAATACTTTGTGATGCGTGACTTCTATGTTGACGATGGGCTAAAGTCCCTGCCTACTGTCGAAGCCGCCATCAGCCTGCTAAAAAACACACAGGATGTTCTCTCCAAATCGAATCTGAGACTACATAAGATCGCAGCCAACAGCAAAGAGGTGATGGAGGCGTTTCCAGCCAGTGATCACGCAAGTGACCTCAAAGACCTCGACGTTGAAGCTGACACAGTGCCGCTGCAGCGTAGCCTCGGACTCATTTGGAATCTCCAGACAGACTGCTTTCTGTTCAGCGTCTCGGACGAGATGAAGCCATACCCCTTCCCGGGGCGTTTTGTCCACCATTAATAGCCTCTATGACCCGCTGGGGTTTGTTGCGCCTGTCACGATCCAAGGCAAGGCTATTCTGCGAGAACTCACTATGGAGAACGGTGACTGGGACGCGCCGCTACCTCCAACCATGGAGGACGCCTGGACATCTTGGAAATCTTCCCTAGCCGAACTGTCTGAGCTCTCCATTCCCAGACGCTACACAGAAATGTCACCATCGACAGCTGCAAGAAGAGAATTGTGCATTTTCTGTGATGCGTCTGTTAAAGCCATCGCCGCAGTGGCCTACTTAAAAGTCACAGACACAGATGGGAACAAGCAGATTGGATTTGCAATGGGAAAAGCCAAGCTCGCTCCTCGCCCTGAGCATACGGTGCCGAGACTTGAACTTTGCGCAGCAGTGCTTGCCGTTGAGTTAGCAGACCTGTATCATGTCCATCATACACCATTGAAAAGCTGAGATTCCAAGCTTTCCAAAAAGGTATGGTAACCTTTGCCACTTTTTCGGTAACGACCAACCCCTCTGGCTCACGGACTATTGGTATGAAGAAGAAAGTGAGCAGCATCATCCACCACTGTGTAATCTGCAGACGGCTCAGGGCCCCACTCAGCATCCAGAAAATGGCTGACCTGCCTGCTGATCGTCTGTCCTCTGGCCCCCCATTCACGAGTGTCAGGTTAGATGTGTTTGGGCCATGGACCGTCTCCTCACCTAAGACCAGAGGTGGCTTCGCACGAAGCAAGAGGTGGGCAGTGATCTTCACGTGCATGAGCATAAGAGCCGTGCACATAGAGGTCATAGAGTCCCTCGACACGTCCAGCTTCATTAATGCGCTGCGGCGTTTTCTCTCTGTGCGTGGGCCAGTCAAGCACCTACGCTCAGACCGTGGCACGAACTTCGTAGGTGCCAGCAAAGAATTAAAGATACCGTCAAACATCGACAGCGCCGCTGTGAAAACTTACCTCGCAGACCAGGGCTGTACATGGACATTTAATCCTCCACATGCATCCCATTGTGGTGGATCATGGGAAAGAATGATCGGACTCGCTAGAAGAATTCTAGACTCCATGTTTCTCAAGCTGAAAGACAAGCTCACCCATGAAGTATTGGTGACCTTCATGGCAGAAGTGGCAGCGATCATAAACGCCAGGCCCCTTGTTCCTGTGACAACGGACCCTGACGACTCCTTCATTCTCACACCAGCTGCTCTGCTCACGCAAAAGTCGAGCATCGTTTCTGCTCCCGCTGGTGAGTTTGGAGCTGCAGACCTCTACAAGTCCCAGTGGCGACAGGTCCAGCATCTGTCCAACACCTTCTGGGACCGCTGGAGGAAGCAGTTCCTCCCTACACTTCAGGCCCGCAAGAAACGGCAGTCATCGCACCCCAACATTCAGCCTGGAAGTGTTGTTCTGCTCAAGAATAGCCAAGTACCTAGAAATGAGTGGCCTCTTGGTCTGGTGACACAGACTTTCCCCAGCAAAGATGAGAAAGTGCGCCAGGTTGAAGTGAAGATCGTCAGACCAGAAGGGACTTCTCTTTTCCTTAGGCCAGTGAATGAACTAGTGCTCCTCTTGCCTCCAGATAAAAGTCAATAGTAATGATGGACTGTTTGTTGTGTGACGTATTCACGTCAGGCGGGGAGTGTGTTGTTATGAGTTTAAAAGGTTAATTAAAAAAAAGGTCAAAAAGATAATTAAGGTCAAGCTTAAAATACTATTATTATTTACAGTATATTTACAACTTCACTGCATTTCATTTGAAGTTCCATGAACATGTATTAGAATTCTCGTTTCTCTCCTATGAGAACCTATTTTCTCATGCGCTATTTGCCTAATGACAGTCTCCGTAGGCAAGGAAATGTTTACACTTGAAGAGTTCCCACGTTGTATGAACGTCTTACAGTTTGCATTCTTTCCAGCTGTATTTTGCATTCTTTTGAGCCCAAAGATAGCATTGTTGGTATGTATCTACTGTACTACTTCTTGTGTTGTAATTACATACTTCCTTAGTTCGTTTTTGTGTAATTACAAGATACAAGATAGGTTTATTTGTCACATACACAATCATACACGGTACAATGTGCAGTGAAATTCTTTGTGTCCCTGCTACCAAAAAATAGGTAAATAAAAAAATTTTTAATTTAAAGAAAAAAAAAATTAAATTAAAATTAAATTTAAAAAAAAAGTGAAAATGTACATTATTTACATCAGTGGTATTTACAACTAGTGCATGTAGTGCAGGTGGGAGTGAGATTGTCCAGATTAACGCTCACTGTTGAGCAGACGGATGGCCTGGGGGAAGAAGCTTTTCGGAGATTTAAGGTAAAGCTAATACTAGAACATGCAGACGTTACTGCTAGCTCTCAGGCTACGTGAGGCACGTTGTGCACAAATTTATGAGCTTAGATGCTAACCTGAATGTGTGATTTTTCATGCTTCTGCAAAAATATACATTTATTAATGTACAAGAATGATCTTATGAGATTACCAGTTTATTATTGCTTAGCATAGCACTGATTTGGGCTATGTTTTTGTATGTTTCAGTTTCACAAATTTCTTATACGTCATTAAACCTGTGGACGGCAAATCCAGTCTTCAGAGTCGTGATGTTAAGAAAAGTTTATCGGGCTGTTAGTGTATGAAAGTGTACCGAAGGCAGCACATAGTATATAATATATATTTTTATATTCCTTTATACCTCCCTTTATATAAGGGGAAAACAGGCAGTACAAAGAGAAGTTGTTACATATACAATATAAAATGCGTGATAGGGCTTCTGTTAACAGGTATGGAAAGAAAGCATTTACAAATTCCCTAAGAAATTCTTTGGAGTAGGAATAGTGATGAGACTAGGAAAAGTGGTATTCAATTAAGACATTAAACTAAACCCTGAAAGCACCTATCAATATACTGAGACTTGAATTAATGAACAACTTCAATAGATGCAGAAGCCACGAATAGGTTCAAAGAGAACAGGAGCATTAGGAAGCATGAAGCACTGCAAAAATAACCCAAGCAAAATTTTTAGCCTTTACAGAAGAAATTACTAAATCTGTCCTCATAGAACCAAGCAGGATTAAATACATGTGTAGTGACCTCGAGCTAAACAGAGCTAGCTCGTTGTGAGGAAGGAAGGCGGAAGATTTGAGCTGACCTCTCAACTTGAAAAATAAAAACGCAATAAAGAATCAGTCAGATGAAATAACCAGTACGTGACAGTGGCAGTAATGATAATAGTAGTAATTCGCCTCAGAATCTGATTTAGTTCAGAACATGAGGGAGGCCAGACACTGGAAAACTGATAGCCTTGTTAGGGTTAGGGTAAGCTAAATGGAATTGGAGGAATGCCCCATTTCATCACAGAAAAAGAAATGCTATTCCACTGATCTAATGACAGTAACCTGAACAGATCAGATTGGTTAACGATAAACCAGTTATTAACCATTCAAACTGAAACGGACAAGTCTAGGTTGACTTTAAGGAATTGTAATTGCCATAATAACGATTTATGTGACAATATGATATTTGTTCATTTGCACCATCTAGATATTTTTTCTTTTTTGGTTTGTTTTTCTATGATTTGATTTGTTGCAATTCTGGGAAGGTCAGAACCTGGACACTCTGTGTGCAGTTTGTGGTGCCCCCGGGACACTTTTAGTTGTGACGACCTGCGGGTAAAATGGCTGTAAAATGGCAAAGTTTTACTCCGCTTCACTTTACGTGACTCATTTGAAAATTGTATGCCTCCTCAAGTGGTCTCATTCACTCTTGAAAAAAAACCTCCCTGGACATGGCCGCAAGAGGAAAATTAATGACAAATTGAAGAGACGGATAATTTGAATGGTAACTAAAGAGCCCAGAACAACTTCCAAAGACATTAAAGGTAAAATCAAAGGTCAAGGTACATCAGCGTCAAATCGCACCATCCATCGCTGTTTGATTCAAAATGGACTTCATGGGAGACGACCAAGGAGGACACCACTGCTGAAAGCACATCATAAAAAAGTCAGACTGGAATTTGCCACAATGCATATTGAACAAATCACAAAGCTTCTGGGAGAATGTCCTTTGGACAGATGAGACAAAACTGGAGCTTTTTGGCAAGGCACATCAGCTCTATGTTCACAGACGCAGAAATGAAGCATACCAAGAAAAGAACACTGTCCCTACTGTGAAACATGGAGAAGGCTCGGTTATATTCTGGGGGGTGTTTTGAATCTGTGCAGGTTACAATGAAATCTCAAAAATATCAAGGCATTCTGGAGCGAAATGTGCTGCCTAGTGTCAGAAAGGTTGGTCTCTGTCGCGGGTCATGGGTCTTCCCACAGGATAATGACCAAACACACAGCTAAAAACACCCAAGAATGGCTAAGAACAAAACATTGGACTGTTCTGAAGTGGCCTTCTATGTGCCCTGATCTAAATCCTATTGAACATCTGTGAAAGGAGCTGAAACATGCCATCTAGAGAAGGGACCCTTCAAACCTGAAACAATTGGAGCAATTTGCTCATGAAGAATGGGCCAAAATACCTGTTGACAGGTGCAGGAGTCTCATTGACAATTACAGAAATCGTTTTATTGCAGTCTCAAGTCTCAACCCCAGGAAATACGGACAGGCCCGCAGGTACGAATCACACACAAGTACACGTTGTACCACTAAAAAGTTTTTATTTAATTATAAAAAGAAAAGTAATAACCAACAACAGGTCAGTTGCCAGTTCACAGGATGAGATAAGTTGAGTCCCTGGAAAATAACAACTGACAGGGCCGTGGCTTACCAATTGCGGGGGAACAAACCAAAAAGGGAGCAACCTACACACCCGTGACATTACAATCCAATGAAATAAGGACATGAAAAAAAACGCACCACCAGGGAAAGGGGACCACCACCGCTGGGCCACAGCTCCTTTACAGCAAAACAAAAGAGCATTAATCACAGATCACTGGGACCATCAACATCAACAACAAGGCAACATAAAAACACATATCCACTCACACCCACACACATACTCCAATAAAAGAATAAAAAGAAATAACAACACACAAACACAGAGGAGTTAAAAGAAAAATAAATAAATAACTATAACTACCCGACTACATTTAATCTAGAAGATAAAAGTAATCCTGGTTCATGTAATGAACATGTAATTACAAATCACACAAAATACATGACCCAAACCCCAAACAACACGGCCCCACTAAAATGTGGCTGCTGATACATTTTAAAACTAGCAGGCCCAGGGTCCCCGGAAGGAGTTAATTATTTTAAAGTGTCCACTCGAACAAACACAGCTCGGGACCAGAACAGCAGCACCCATCTGGTGCAATGATTAAGAGAAGGAGAGGGAGGGGAGGCCACACCACACCATGCAGCCATGCTGTGTAGCCACGCTAACTTAAGGTGAGCCGCTCCTGTCACCACCGCTGCTGCAGATTAGAAAGCAGCATCAGCACAGGGAGATCCACTAGGGCACAAATGCAACAAACTACCATCATACTGCCATAACACACCCTACAAAAACAAATCACAGCAGCAGTGATTTCAGTGTACCTTAGTGCACAGACAGAAACGAACAAAGCGCATACCTGGATGCAAGAGCGCCACGGCACCCACGTCCACCACAGCTACCGCTGCAAGCTACTGCCACTCAAAGTGGGAAGAAGAGAGGCAGAAGCACAGCCACCTGCCAGCTTACATAGGACACTAGGATATACTAGCACACTAGGACCATGGAACATTGCCATACAGTGGCGGGGAGGAGATGACTTACCTGGCCACACTTGCTTCACTCAGAAACAGATCTGTCACATTTACTCTCTCTGGACCTTGGTTCATTCCCACTCTTCGACTATTAAAATCAAAAGAACGTCAAACTTGAAAGATTCTACAGGAAAATTTTCAATTTCAATTTATTTATATAGCACCTTATACAATTAAAATTGTCTCTAGATGCTTTACAGAGACCCAGAGCTGAACCCCCGAGCAAGCAGACAGTGGCAAGGAAAAACTCCTTTTTAACAGGAAGAAACCTTGAGCAGGACCCGGCTTGCAAGGGAGAACTATTCTCCTGATAGTTGGCTGGGTAAAACCGGCCTTGTTGTGCACAAGGACATGTATTCTAACCATATTCTCTGCTACAAAGACTGCATTTCTAAAGCCACATCCATCTACTACTCTGGTGTCGTTAGTTCAAATGAAGAAAACTCCAAGACCCTTTTCTCCCTCCTTACAAACATTACAAAACCCCCGGATTCACTTCCTCCTCACCTATACTCCTCTGATTTCTGTAATAGTCAAGTCAAGTCAACTTTATTTGTATAGCCCATTTTTACAAGCAGTTTGTCTCAAAGGGCTTAACATAACATCAGCAACATCCTCTGCCCTTCGACCCTCACATCGACTAAGGAAAAACTCCCAGAAAAACCTTTAACAGGAAAAAATGGAAGAAACCTCAGGGTGAGCAACAGAGGAGGGATCCCTCACCCAGGACGGGCAGACGTGCAATGGATGTTGTACAGGCAGGAAAGCAATTTGCAACATGAGAAATGACATTACTAAAAAGATAAGCAAAACAAAATCTCAACTGTTTAGTTTCACTTTTTGCTACCACCTCAATATGATTTTAACATTTCACAGGTTATAAGAAAATTATAGTAATGAAAATTATAATGAACTGCTGTGACATTCATGTATTCTTTTTTTCTTTTTTTTTATATGATGTTGAGAATCACTATCCTATCAGTTCGATTTCGGCCCGTAGGGAGAACCACCCCGCCCATAGTCGGTACACAGAGGAATGACAGGCAGATGTCAACAATACACATTGGGTTGGTCATAGAGCCGGCTACAGTTCAACTTGAAGATCTGGATGGAGAGATACCTGCAGAAAGATACAGAGAGAGAGAGAGAGAGAGAGAGAGGGAGGGAGAGACACAATACTACGAGGAGCACTGGACACACAGTTAGTGACATAAAATAATGAACTGCATGTTAATCTGACGAGGGGAGAGGATAGAAGAGGAAAAGGAGGAGGGGAAACTGCTTGGTGGATCATGTTTGTGTCCCCCGGCAGCATAGGCCTATAGCAGCTTAGCTATGATAGAGATTTAAAGATTAACAGTTAGTCAGACCTATTCTACCTGTGGCTATATATCATGAGGTGAGTGAAACTATGCCTACCAGCCCTACACACTTTATTTGGTGCTAACTATATGCTTTACTAAACAGAAAGGTTTTAAGTTTAGTCTTAAAAGTGGAGGTGGTGTCTGCCTGTCGAACCCAGATTGGCAACTGGTTCCACAGCAGGGGTGCCTGATAGCTAAAGGCTCGTCCTCCCGTTCTATTTTTATAAATTCTGGGAACTGTAAGTAAACCTGCACTCTGTGATCTGAGTGATCTATTGGGAATATATGGGACTATTAGATCCTGCAGGTATGATGGGGCTAGTCCATTTAGGGCCTTATATGTAAGTAGGAGAATTTTAAAGTCTATTCTGAATTTTACCGGAAGCCAGTGAAGAGAAGCTAAGATGGGGGAGATATGATCCCTTTTACTGATTCCTGTTAAAACTCTAGCTGCTGCATTTTGGATCAGCTGCAGGTTATTAATAGAATAATTTGGACATCCTGACAATAGTGAGTTGCAGTAGTCCAGCCTAGAAGTAACAAAAGCATGAACAAGTTTTTCAGCATCACTCTGAGAGAGGACACTCCTAATCTTGGCGATATTACGGAGGTGAAAGAAGGCGGTCTTAGAGGTCTGTTTAATGTGATGAATAAATGACACGTCTTGATCAAAGATAACGCCGAGGTTCCTTGCAGTCGTACTGGAGGCCAAAGTAATGCCGTCCAGAGAGAGAATATTATCAGCTATTCTATTTCTAAGGTGTTTGGGGCCTAGAACAATGATCTCAGTTTTGTCTGAGTTTAATAATAAAAAATTGGAGGTCATCCAGTCCTTTATGTCCTTAAGACATGCCTGGAGTCTGGCTAACGGCTCTGTTTCTTCAGGCTTTAAGGATAAGTACAGCTGAGTGTCATCAGCATAACAATGAAAGTTTATGCCATGTTTCTGAATAATATTTCCTAGAGGGAGCATGTATAAGGTGAACAGGATCGGCCCAAGCACTGAACCTTGTGGAACACCGAGGCTAACCCTTATATATGAAGAGGAAACATTATTAACTTGAGCAAAGTGAAATCTATCTGTTAAATATGATTTGAACCAGCGTAGTGCAGTCCCTGTGATCCTAGTCTCATGTTCTAATCTGTGTAATAAAATGCTGTGATCTACAGTGTCGAAAGCAGCACTGAGATCTAGCAAAACAAGTATGGAGACAAGCCCCCGGTCTGATGCCATGAGGAGGTCATTTGTGACTTTAACCAGTGCTGTTTCTGTGCTGTGATGGGCTCTAAAACCAGACTGAAACATCTCAAAGAGACTGTACCTGTGTAGGTGATCAATCAACTGATTTGCAACCACTCTTTCGAGTATTTTAGATAAGAACGGGAGGTTGGATATCGGCCTATAGTTTGCTAAGATGTCTGGGTCAAGTGAAGGTTTTTTAAGTAAAGGTCTAATAACAGCGGTTTTAAACGCCTGTGGTACATAACCTGTTGTTAAGGATAAGTTTATCTGATCTAAGAGGGAAACGCCAATCAAGGGAAAGACGTCCTTGAGGAGCTTAGTTGGGATGGGGTCTAAGAGACATGTAGTTGGGTTAGATTTGTTAATGCTGGAGGTCAGCTCGGGGAGGTCTATGGGCAGGAACCTGTCCAGGGATGGAGTAGGATTAAAAGAGATTACTAGAGATGGCACTATATTGGCTATTCTGGGAAGATCTTTATTGATTTTTTCTCTAATGTTATTGATTTTATTGGTGAAGAAACTCATGAAGTCTTCACTGCTAAGAGCTGCAGGAATACAAGGTTCAACAGAGCTGTGACTCTTGGTCAGCCTGGCTACAGTGTTAAAGAGAAAACGTGGGTTGTTCTTGTTTTTCTCTATTAATGTTGAATAATAGGCAGTTCTGGCTTCACGAAGGGCCTTTTTGTATGTCAATAGACTATCTTTCCAGGCTCTCTGGGATTCAGCTGATTTGGTGGAGTACCACTTCCTCTCCATCCGTCTTGATGTTTGTTTAAGTTTTCGTAAATTTGAATTATACCAAGGAGCTAGCCTCCTATGATTTCTAACCTTCTTTCTCAGTGGGGCAACCATATCTAAAACTGTGTGCAACGTGGCTGCAGTGTTGTTGACAAAGGAATCAATTACTGCAGGAGTAACGTTTAAATCAGTACGGTCTGTTGTACTGGTACATGGAGCTGAGGGGAGCTGTGATGGGATTGCATCCCTAAATCTGTCTACACTATCTTCAGAGAGGCATCTGGTGTAATAGACCTTTTTGTTGTGTGCTGTAAAGTCTTCTAAAGTTAGTTCAAAAACTACAAGCGAATGGTCTGAAAGGAGAGGGTTTTGAGGGGCAACTGACAGGTTCTTAGTTTCTAGGCCATAGGTGAGAACCAGATCGAGTGTGTGATTGTGGCAGTGTGTTGGTTCATTCACTATCTGAAGGAAACCTATTGAATCTAAGAGTGAACTAAAGGCTGTTTTAAGACTGTCAGAGTCAACATCCATATGAATGTTGAAGTCACCTGCTATAATGACTTTATCTGTGCTGAGCACTAAACTAGATAAGATGTCAGAAAACTCAGACAGGAACTCTGAGTAAGCAGCAGCAGGTGGGCGATACACAACAACTAATAAAACTGGCTTTTCTGACTTCCAGTTTTGGTGAGACAGGCTGAGAGTGAGACTCTCAAATGAGCTATAGATGGATTTAGGTTTGGGGTTAATCTGAAGACTGGAGTGGTAGATTGCTGCCACTCCTCCTCCTCGGCCTGTGCCTCGAGGAACATGATAGTTAATATAACCGGATGGAGTTGATTCATTTAAACTAACATATTCTTCATCCCGTAACCAAGTCTCAGTGAGGCAGAATATATCAGACTGATGATCAATAATTAGATCACTGACTAGGAGGGATTTAGAGTGGAGGGATCGTATATTTAACAATCCACATCTGACTGTCCTATTTTTTGGCTCTAAATATTTGCTAGTTTGTATTTTTATGAGGTTATTGTGATTAACACTTCTTAAATTTTGTGCTGGTTGGACTATGGGAGGACGAGGCACTGACACTATTTCTATGGGATTATTAATCTTAGTATTACTGTGTGCATTTATATTTTTATTTATTCTACTTTTAACGGAGGGCGGCAGTCCTACAGAAGCAGCAGAGAAGTGTGTAAGACAGCGACTCTGCTTCCTGGCCTCGACCCTGGGTTGTCAGGGTGTTGGTTGTCTAATAAACTTGGCCATATTGGTAGAAATAAGAGCCGCACCACCCCAAGTGGGATGAACGCCGTCTCTGCTAATGAGGCCAGGTTTTCCCCAGAAAGTCTCCCAGTTATCTATAAAGGCCACGTTGTTTTCTGGACACCACCGTGACAGCCAGCGACGGAGCGATGACATGCGGCTAAACATATCATCACTGGTCAGATTCGGGAGGGGACCAGAGAATGCTACGGAGTCCGACATGGTTTTTGCCAAATTACACACCGACTCAATATTGACTTTGGTGACCTCCGACTGGCGTAGCCGAGTGTCATTAGCGCCGACGTGAATTATAATCTTACCATATTTACTCTTATCTCTCGCCAGCAGCTTTAAATTGCCCTCTATGTCGCCCGCTCTGGCACCCGGGATGCATTTGACTATGGTCGCTGGTGTCGGCTTCACATATCGCAAAACAGAATCGCCAATAACCAGGGTCGGTTTCTCAGCGGGTGTGTCGCTGAGTAGGGAAAAGCGGTTAGATACATGAAGCGGTTGGTGGTGAACCACGGGCCTTTGTTTTGGACTACGCTTCTTTCGAACCGCCACCCAACCACCCTGACTTCCCGGCTGCTCGGGGGCTGCCGGGGGGCGGCTGACATCAGCTAAAGTAGCTAAAATAGGCCGGTCCGCACAGGCTAACTGCTGCTGGCTAGCTGTCGGGACTAATGGACTGTGATCTACAGTACGAAGCCGGGCCTCTAACTCACTTAGCCTCGCCTCCAAGGCTATGAATAAGCTACACTTTCTACACATCTCACTCTCACTAAAGGAGGCAGAGGAATAGCTAAACATTTCACACACCTTACAGAAGACGGGAGAGGGAGAGGCAGAGGGAGAGTGAGTGGAAGAAGCCATGTTAGCACTAAGCTAAGCTTAACGACAAACAGGACGGGGATCGGAAAAGGAAAGAATCTAGATGATCGTGCGGTTAATAAACTTTTCCTAAAGTGCTTGTGTACTTATTTGTAAGAACCAACCACAGTAAAAGCTAACACAAAATATGTCGACTGAAGTACACCAATACCACCGAACACCAAACGCTAGCAAGTGAATGAGTAGTGCGAGAACAGGAAGTGACGCAATACGCAATACGTTACCCAACGCAGGTATCACTTTTGATACTTTGGTATCATTTTTTTCTTCAAAAATCGAACATGTCCACCAACTGTCCAGCAACTTATACCACTGGAATAGTTCCTTCTTCTCTCAAAAAAGCCACTGTAACTCCAAAACTCAAGAATCGTGGTTCAGATCCCAACAACCTCAATAATTTTCATGCTATTTCAAATCTTCCATTCATCTCCAAAATTCTTGAAAAAACAGTTGCCGCTCAACTCCATACCCATCTATCCTGCAATAATTTATATGAACAATTCCAGTCTGTTTTCCGTTCCCTCCATAGCACTGACACAGCACTCCTCAAAATAATGACCTCCTCCTTGCTGCTGACTTCGATTCACTATCCATTCTCCTGCTTGATCTGAGTGCGGACTTCAACACAATTTCACACACAATCCGTCTGGACAGAATTTCCTCTACTGGCATCACAAAAACACCTCTCAACTGGTTTCATTCATACTTTTCAGGCCACATTCAGTTAAAATCACTCACCTCCCATCCTGTCCTTCTCACCACAGGTGTGCCCCATTGCTCTGTCCTGGGCCCCCTGTTGTTCATCATTTACCTTCTCCCCCTTGGTCATGTCATATCATCTTCACTTTCACTGCTACGTTGATGACACCCAGCGGCGCACTCCCACCTTGCACCCTCACCAATTGCCTCCTTGAAATAAAATCCTGGTTCACCTCAAACTTCCTCAGATTAAACAGCAATAAAACAAAACTTCTTCCGACACATTAAACAAAGTCCATAATTTTTCTATTACCATCGATGACTCCTCCACCTCCACCTCCCTTCAGGTAAAGAGTCTAGGTATCATCCTCGACAGCACTCTCTCCTTCACCTTCCACATCAGGAGTGTCACCCAGTCCTCCTACTTCCATTTCCTTAACATCAACCACCTCCATCCTTCCTTCACTCCTCACTCCACTGCCATTCTGGTTCACAGTCTAGTCACCTCTCGTTTAGACTATTGTAACTCCCTTCTGTTTGGCCTCCTGCCCGTTACCACTACTGTTACCAACCACTGACTAACTCCCACATTTCAAATCCAAACTCAAAAGCCATCTGTTTAGACTAGCCTACTCCCTCTGACCTTGTAAATATTGTGTCTGTTTCTATGATTAATGATGTAAGGTGACCTTGAGTGTCTAGGAAGACAATAAATAAAATGCATTATTATTATTATTATTATTGTTATCTAGACGAGCAGGGAAATACCATATCATTGACAAGATAGTGAACTCCAATGATTATGAAGCAGCAATGCAAATATTCACAGGGCTGAACAGTCAGCGGAATGACAGTGAAGAGAGAGAGAGAGAGAACACTTTTAAGGTTTGACACCTTGCTAGCAATTGGCTGTAGGAGAAATGTGACAGGCTGTGATTGGAAGAGGGAAGACATAGTGACACAGTGGAACTAAAGTATCACGGGAAAACACTTGTGAATTAAAGGGCATGTGCATAGAGGTACTCTACCTGACTTCTAACCTAACTTTCGCCAAGTTTCATTTATATAAATAAATCACACGTTGTCAAATCACAAGAGAAGGAGGAGCGAAGTCACACAGAGAAGCATAGCAAAAGCAATATTGCTGCTGATGAAGTGATAATAATAATTAAATGTATTTATACAGTGCCAAATCACAGCAGAAGTTCTCACAACACTTTCCAAATTGGTCATGCGCTCTGGAGAACAATAGAGAGGCCCCATGTAACCCAAGAGACCTGAGCAAGAGTGACAAACCGTTAGAGACCCCCACCCATGACGCACAGTCGTAAATTCCTGAATTTGAACTCAGGACCGGCACGGACTGCGTGCCAGCCATCTCATCTCCACAAGGGTCCGAGGTGACGTCACTCAGGTAATAAAAGTTCACTGCGACCCTCAGTCGTTGCTTTTTCCCTGTGCTTGCTGTGACAGTGAGAGCTATTCCAGGCTGTCCGAGGTGTCCAGCTCGCCGAAAGGTAGCAACAGTCAAACGTTTGATTATTATCATCACTTTAAAACCCTAGGTCACAGTTCTTCACCTTGCATGCCGAGAAACAGACTGCTGTGTTTATTTTTGTAACTTTTCCTTTTTTCCTTCTGCGACGTGGATTGCTGCAATGAGCTGATCGCATGTTAACGAGCAGCGTGCCGACTTTGTTTAAGGACGAAACAAAGTAAGTTTTTTTCTGATTTTCTTTCCGTGATTTTCCCCGCTGCCGCCGAGGGACACACAGTGATATGCCGCATCGCCAAAGGAGTGAAACAACCAGCCAGCACCCCGCTGAGGACAACGCGGCGAATGTTTAAATGGACCATTAATTTTCCAACTCCGAAGGACCGGAGCAACTCACAGTAAGAGACTTGTGTCTGGGCGGAGGCATTATTAAGGCAGATGCATTATTAAGGCAGAGACAGTGTAAAGTAGGGTTATTTACACATGATTTTCTTTAACTTATATGTGCTGCAATCATTTAATGTTTGTTACCAGCATTAAGATAGAGTTGCTAACGTGTGACTCTCGTTGATATGTGCTGCAATCATTTAATTTGTGTACCGACATTATTAAGATAGAGTTGCTAATGTGTGACTTTCGCTTGTAAGCGCCGCACTCATTTAATTTTTGTTACCGATCATTCAAATCCATCAGTTCCATGAGCTTGCGCATCACCGGTTAAAAGACCAACATCTGAGCAGATAAACTTCGGTTTACTGACTCTGCTATTGTGTGGTGATAGTGTGAGACTCAAAAGAATTGAGGTGGTGATCTTTACTGGGTTCTTAATTCTTTAAGTTCCTCTTCTATCTTTATCTCTCTCACACATTTTTACATGGGCATGAGTCCGAGCACACGATCACGAATCTCCTCGCGAGACGCTCGAGGATCTTTGTTTTTGTAGCCTTTGTTTGCCACGTCAGCCACATTATGTGGGCAGTCGCCATCTTGGCTCTGAGCTGCACGTCAGCGTGCCACTCTATCGCCATCTTGGTCTTGCTGATGTCACTCACACGACGACCCGCCGCGTCATCCCTCTGCCATCCTGGTCTCCACCGCCATCTCTCTCTCTCTCTCTCACACACACACACACACACACACACACACACACTCCTGTATATATGTATACCCATGTATAGATATACTCCTGCTGCTGTACCTGTGTTATCTTTAGTTAATAGTTAATGTGTGTTGATAAAACTTAGATTATAATAGTGTTTATTACAAAGTGATACTTATCTATGGATGGTTGTTGCTGGTTAATAAATCCTGTTATAGTTTAACCTGTCGTTGTCTGTGGTTATTGTGTATGTACCTGTAATAACAGCTGAATTCATGACAGTCAGTGCTCGGAATCATCCTTCCTAATTTTAAGATACTGTTATTTCCTATTTATTAATTTGGCTATTGGTCCCTGGTGACAGGGTGGTGCCCCGATTTTTATGTGTATAAGGCATACACTGATTTTTGCTTTAATGATTATCCCTCATAATCATTGACTCTTTTGCCAATAACCAAATTGCTCCTACTAGTGCACAACAAGAGTATATTCTAACCCAACATTCCTATACGAGCAAGCACTTGGTGAAAATGACTCTAAGGTTTCTGCCTTTCAGAGGTGAACAACATGCAGCTACACCTCTAAATGGTATAAATGGTTTTAGTAGCCTTATGATTCATATGAGTTGCACTATTAAATGTTCCAATCTGTGTAATAAAATGTGATGCTCATCAAATGCAGCACTAAAGTTTCACAATACAACTAGAGAAAAGGGACTAGTCCCTTGTCTGATACAATTATTGGTCACTTGTAACTTTGACAAATGCAGTCTCTGTGATCATGGACAGAAATGGAAGGTTAGATATAGGTCTCTAGTGGACTAAAACTGAGGAGCGCTTTGATTACAGCTACTTTAAAGGACTAAGGTACACTGCTGGTCAGTAGACAGGTTGATCAAACCCAGTAGAGAAGTAGAGAAGTGTTAAGTGTTAAGTGTTAACTAAAGGTAAAGAGCTAATCTCTTTTGTTTTGTAGTCATCTTTTTTACATGGGCAAGTTGAGTGTCATTTGCAGTGTGCTTATCCACCTTATATACATGCCCCATGATACCTTGCTTGAATTATGGGCGCAACTTCTGGTCTGTCTTGTCACTAAACCAGTAGATAGCGATTTCTGTGGCAACGATAAACACTTCAATCAATCAATCTCCATTTAGCATGTGGGGACACTACCTGTTACACCTTAAGAAGAAGAAGAAGAATGTCTGCCTTCTACTATCAAGGGATGGGAGGACAAACTAAAGAAGTTGTCACCAATAATGTACACTACTATTTTGTTGATTATTGCTACAGACGGCGATGCGATGAATAACCATAACAGTATCAATACGTACATAGACAAGACAACTTTATTTATATAACCCATTTTTGCAAGCAGTTTGTCTCAAAGGGCTTTACATAACATCATAGCAACATCCTCTGCCCTTCAACTCTCACATCGACTAAGGAAAAACTCCCAGAAAAACCTTTAACAAGGAAAAAATGATGATAAACACACTCCATGAAGAAATCCACTCCCAGGGACACAGCAGAGAGGGGGGAATACCACCACAAATCACCAGCAATACCACCACCGGCCTCCAGCAACTGAAAAGGGAGAGAAATTAAACGAAGTAGTGGGGTTACAACAAAACCAAACAATGCAAATCAATAAACCCAAACGAAACAAAACAATGAAAATAATCAATGGGCAGAGCACAAACTTAAATGCGACAGAATATAATCAACCAGTAGCTGCCCACTTAAAATAACAAAACAAATCTAAACAACAACAAAAAGAGGAAAAAAGAAAACTACCGAAAACCAAACCCAAACAAAAACATACCAATACAAATAACACAAAAGTAATCAAGGGTAACCCACACAGTCACACACTCAGACACTGTAAAAGGGACCAAATCCAGTTGAAACTCAGGCCCTGGCCCACGGCATGCGAGCAAGTAGCCGGCACACACTGAATGTGGTGATACAGCGGTGAAGTGTCAGTTTTATAGATGCACAGCTGCTCAATGTGCTGGCGGTCACAATGTAATGCCGTGCCGGGGGAGCCAAAAAGCAGCGGAGACAAAAGGGTATACGCGGTGGAGACAAAACAGCAGCGGCACAAATAAGCCAGTTGTAGCAGCACCTAACCAAGACAAACACTATTAGTATCGCTAACCATACAAAAAGATAATGCACTGCACGCTACAGTACACATACATACCTTATTAGCTGACACACACACTCTCGCACAAGAGAAGGGAGGGAGAGAGAGCTCCAGGCAGTCACCAGCGCTTTATCTAGGTCACTCTATTATTAGTCACCTGATAGCATCAATACCACAAAGAGAGAGGACATTTACCATAGCAAACAAACATATCAGCACGTACAGGGGGCACAGAGTCGCACACAACCAGTCGCCCTACAACACATCAACAATAACTTAAGCATGCTAACAAAACCAAACGAATGAGGTGAAACAGCATGAAGTCATACATGTCAGGCCAAACAACCTCTGACCCGGAAGTGACACTCTGTCCCTGCACTCCCTGATGCGGCATTTGAGCTCCCTTTGTACCTGCTTGAGTTCTGCACGGTCCCCTGATCTAAAGGCCCTCTTCTTCTCATTGAGAAGGGCCTTCGGGTCGCTGGTTACTCATGGTTTATTGTTTGGGTAGCAGCGGACCTCTTTAGTGGGAATGGTATTTTCAATGCAGAACCCAATGTAATCAGAGACACAGTCAGTCAGGCCATCAATGTCCTCACCATGTGGCTCATACAGAGCATCCCAATCTGTGGCCTTGAGCGCTCCATGCAGTGTTTCCATGGCCTCAGGAGACCATTTCCTCACTGTCCTCACTGTCCTCACTGTGACTGGGTGCTGCTGAACCACAGTCTCGTACAATGTTGAAAGCAGGACTAGGTTGTAGTCTGACCTGCTCATTGGTGGCAGGGCAGTGGAGCTGTACGCATCTTTAACATTTGCGTTCAGCAGGTCCAAAGTCTTATTTTGGTTTGGTGCATGTTACAAACTGGTAGAAGGTTGGGAGTGTGGATGAGAGGGAGACATGGTTAAAGTCACCTGTGATGATGATGAAGGCCCCGGGGTGTTTTGTCTGTAATCCCGCAGTCACAGTGTGGATGGCGTCACACGCTGCTTCTGCGTTTCCAGATGAAGGAATGTAAACAGTGACCGCGATAACACTGGTAAACTCCCTTGGCAAATAATACGGACGAAGTCCAACGGTGACAAGCTCGATGTCCGAGCTGCAGTTCCGCTCTTTAACAGATGGGGGGTGACACCACCTGTTATTAACAAGCACGGCGAGGCCCCCTCCTTTATTTTTGCTGGTTGCGGAGGTGTCTCTGTCGGCTCTAACTGTCTGGAAGCCAGGAATGGTGATGCTCGTGCAGCCACGTCTCCGTGAAACACATGATACTGGACTCTCTGTACTCCCCCTGTGTCCTGACGAGCGCTTCCAGTTCGTCCACTTTATTTGCCAATGACCTCACTTTTCCAGTGATGATTGCGGGGATGTAGGGCTTAAACTTCCTCTTCTTCATCCTCTGTTTAAGCCCCGCTCTGCAGCCTCGCCGTCTCCTCTTTAGTTCCTCAGGTATGGTGGGTCTCCTTCCGGCCAAGAGAGTCAGGGCCATCAGCTGATCGCGGGTGTAAACAATGCGGGCGGTGATGCAGACATGGCTCCCAGTGATCTGGAGAGTTCCGAGTGCAATAACAATTAGGAAAAAGTATCCAATCCTCTGGAAAAGCATCTAGCCGTAGTGCTTTGCGAAGATGCCCAGAACAATATAATAATAAAGATAAAAGCTAAAAAACAAATGCAATAAAAATACGAAAACCGTCAGAAATACCTGGAGCTACTGCATCAGGCTCCCACTAGGACGGCGCCATCGTCTATTTGACATTCTATTGAATGTCAAATTGAAGGTGACTTTCCACTCTCTACTTGGTAGGTCACATCTTAGCTCAGAATAAAACATTAATAGAATACAGTACTGGTCTTCAAAGAGTAGTTGGCTGTTTGGCCAGAGGCCCGTGCTTATGGAAAGCTCTATAAATGGGATCTGTGGGCATGTGAGGACATTTGTTATATTCAATTAACTTTTCCAAAACATTCTACTCTCCGTTAATATACTGGATAGCCTGAAAGGCTTTTATTTCTTGTGATTGGAAAATTTTTCCACCTGAAAGGACAATTGTTGTTAACAACTTTTATCAGCAGGCATATTATACCAAATAATCAATAACAGACCCACTAACCTACTCCTACTGTTGAAGAAAACTATAACAGTTTAAAAAACCACTTCTATTGAATGTCAAACCAACAACATGCTTCCTTCCTGTGGCCTTATTTCCTGCCAGCCGTCTCTACAATTTATCCTGCCCTGAGAGAGGCTATGGAAAAATACTGAAAAGGCTCACTGGCTGCATGTATTATTTGCCCATGTTCTTCTCTTCTTAGTACTAAGAAAGATAAGACCCTATATTGACTTAAAATTACTTTGAGCGATGAATGGAAGACTGCCTTGAATACCCTCCTAGGGCATTCCAAATATCTTGTTATGTCTTTTGTTTGTCAAGGCTGAGAAGTGTGAATTTCATGCACACTCTGTGTCATTCATCATTCATCACTGAAGGGGGGAAGGTGAAGGCAAACCCTGGCAAGGTCCAGGAGGTGGCACCCACCACCAGAAAACAACTTCAGTGGTTTCAAGGTTTTGACAATTTCTGCTGTCACTTCATTAGAGACTACAGCCTACAAGATTCAATTCAATTCAGTTCAGTTTATTTATATAGTGCCAATTCACAACAAAAGTTATCTCATGACACTTTCCAATTAGAGCAGGTCTAGACCAAACTGATACAAGATAGGTTTATTTGTCACACACAGTCATACACGGTACAATGTGCAGTGAAATTCTTTTTGTCCCTGCTACCAAAACATAGATAAGTAAAATAGAATGAGTAAAATTAAATATTATTAAATAGAAAGCTTATAAAAATAATAAAAATTAAAAATGTGAAAATGTGCAGTATTTATATGTACAGTATTTACATCTAGTGCAGGTGGGAGTAGGATTGTCTTGATTAACGCTCTCTGTTGAGCAGACGGATGGCCTGGGGGAAGAAGCTTTTCCTCATCCTCTCAGTGCTGGTTCTCAGGCAGCAGAACCGACAGCCTGATGGCAACAGGGAGAGGAGTGAGTGTCCGGGGTGATGGGGCTGCCTGAGGATCTTCTCAGCTCTCGACCTGCATCGTTTGATGTAAATGTCCTGCAGGTTGGGTAGAGTTCTTCTGATCATCCAAATAGTTCGTGGTGAAGGCGGATGTCTCCAACACCGGGGTGGGGGAAGTGCTGTACGTATCACTCACCATTCAAAACTAAGATATGGGCAATAGAGAGCTGTTGGCTATGAAGTTGGCTCCCAAGGAGTTGAGGCACTGGTTGAAGGGGACTGACCAGCTCTTTGTTTGGAAAGAGTAGAAGCCTTTTTTTTAGTTCACCAAATGGCTGAACTCACCTCAAGCCTGCTGAATTCAAGGATTCAAGGATTCAAGGAACTTTATTGTCATACCAGCAGCAAGTCCAACTCAAGTCTGTTCACTTCATTGCCCTGCCTAAACTCTCTTCTGCTTGTGAGACAAAGGATATTCCAGTTCAGCACATTTTCCGTCTCAATGGCATACCTGATGATGTTTTTTCTGATGAGAACTCTCTGTTTTTTTCCCCAGGTATAAAAGTCCTTCTGCCAGGTATTGGGGATCATGGCCGGTCTCTCCTCTAGATTCCACACTCAGACCAATGGCCAGACTGAGAAGACCAAGACCTGAAGGCTGCTCTGTGTGGTGTGGCTGGCAGTAAACCCACCACATGGAGCTCCTATCTGGTCTGGGTTGAATATTCACTCATTTCTTATGCAAATTGATCTGTCTCCATTTGTGTGCTCCCTAAATTGCCAGCCACCTTTGTTTCTAGACAAGGAAATGGAGATTGCTGCTCCGTCTCTTCAGCACCTTCTCAAGAGATGCTGGAAGGTCTGGAATGAGACCAATAATGCCCTACTATGAACGGGTAACTAGAACAAATGCATTGCAGAACTCCATTGGAGCTGGGCTCTCACCTATGAGCTAGGTCATAATGTTTTATTATCCAATAAGAATCCCATTAAAGTGAAAGACACTATTGACAAGATTCATTGTCCCTTTTGAGATTGTGAGTATCATTAATCCAGTTGCTTTAAAGTTAATGTTACCAGGTGTGTGTACATCCCATTTTCCATGTCTCCCTGCCTGTTTTTACCAGTGATCTCTCCTCTCCACCCACCCAGGTCATTAATGACCACCCAGACTTCATCAGTCATCTGCTTGTTTGTGCCACTGGAACCCTGTTCTACAGTACATGGTAGATTGAGAGGGTTATGGATCTGAAAAATGTTCCTGGATTTCACATTTGCTCATTCTGCATTCACACCTGATTAAAGAGCATCACCAGACCCTTCCTCACTAGCTGGGCAGGTTGCCCGGAGGTTCCCCTTCTAAGGGTTTTTGTCATGGTCCTATGCCATCCTTCAGTTTCTCCCATTGTCCATTGTCCTTTCCCTCTTTTTTTTTTCTCTCTCTCTCTCCCTCTGTCCCTGTGTGTATGTGCATTTGTCTGTCTTTGAGTTGTCCTGGATATGACCACAGTTTTCTGCTCATGCTCCCTAGCTGCTCAGCACACCTGCACTCAGTCATTCTCTTAATTTGCTGCTGCATTTAAACCCCGGTTTTCCTCCTCGTCCACACCAGCTCGTTCCGTCATCCACCAAGAACTCTTGCTGGGGCCTTTTTTTCTATGATGAGTATTTTGCTTTGTGTTGGTTGCTTCTTTCCAACCTGCTTTTTTGTCTCTTTTGGGAACCTTGCAAGCCAATACGTTTTCCACAACACATTCCTGCAGACGTTTCAGAATAAGAGCCTTGTTGTGAAATGCTATAGGGCTTTTAATTTGAAATGAATACATGTGCTGATTTGTTGTCTTACACGAGACTGAACTGACAAAAAAACGAAACCTACCCAACCTGATTTTTTATCAAGAAAAATGAAGTGAGTCAATGAAAATACTGAATTTCTTTTTTTTGTCATGTCAGAAAAAAATTAACGTCTATTTCTTGTAAATTGAGTAAGAAAAGAACTTTTTTTAAAAATCAAATTTCATTTTGAAATTCTTACTTTAAGTACAAGCACTTTTAATTTGTGCTTTAATAATGTGGCAAAGTGGCAAAAAATGTTACTGTTGGACCATGATGAACAGGTCTCCAGTGTGTGTGTTTGAGGTTCCCCCTCCTTTGCACACTGAAACACACAAACACAGCAGCCAGCGGCTGGCCTCCTCCAAATCCTTTTCCATGGAAACTTCTGGGGCTTAGTGTGTGAGCCACAGAAGTGGGCTCAGTGCTGCATTCCTCTAGCAATGCTGAGTGACTGCACTGAGTATTTATAGTTAATGACAAAATGTTATGATTTAGTAAGCTATGTCAGCAATTTCCCAAGAGCATGTGTTTTTTCACTCACTTTCTATGGAGTCCCACTCTCCCCAAAACGTGAGCTATATTGTTATCCATTTCAGGTTAACAATTTTACTCTGCTCTCAGCCATTAACCCTTTAATATATCGCCCCCTCTTGCTGCCATTAAAACACTGAACTCCTTAGTTTCCTGTGGAAGTGCTAACCTTTCATTAGCCATGTTTATAGTACCTGATGCAAATGGTTTCACTCATTGTTATTTGAAAGAGTGAATGAATGAATGTCTTAATTGTCATTGTAGGGTTTTATGTTCCACTTAAAAAAGAACACAGAAACATGTTTATATCTATAATATATATTATATATCTTAATAAATAATAATAAGTAAAACCACAATGAAATTTGATAAGCTGAATATTTTTACTATTATGCTTACATGTATACCTGTCAGGACCTGAAAATACCTTCTGAAAACCCTTTTCTGTTCCCTGCTGGCAGCATATGAAAGGACATCAGTAACCTGATGAGATGCATTCTTCATATTATCACGATAGAGGGAGTTAGACTAAGATGGACTGAGATGTGTGTCTGTGTGTGTGTGTTTGTGAAGAGGAGAAAGGGAATAAAGAAGAAAAAGGATCCAACAAGAGAGAAAGAGAGAAAAAACAGAAAAAAATGTGAGAATGAAGGGGTGAGGGGTACAGATAGATTAGAAGGAGTTCCATACATGTTGCAGAAATAGCACAAGTGTAGGTTTTGGTCTCTATGCAGGCACAATGCTATCAAACCTTACTTCAGGAATACGGGCATATTTTTAAAGAGAACAGTAGAGGAATCTACGGTAACAGTGTCGAGTTTACATTGCAACTTTTATTCACTCTGGTGCTTCTGTTAATACTACTCTGTCACTGCCATGTGATAAATACACTATAAATGGACTGTACTTACAAGGTGCTCTTCTAGTTTGACTGACCACTCAAAGTGTTTTACAACACGGGCCAGCAGTGCGTCCATGCTGTACTTTTGGGACACGAATTCTGGTTTCCCGTAGTATGTTTTTTTCATCTCTGTAATTACAATATAAATATTCTTCAGTCATTAATGTGGTCAGGGTCAGGGTCTCTCTGGGTCAGGGTCATGGGGGCAACAGTCTCAGCAGGGAAGTCCAGACTGTCTTCTCCCAGGCTCCTTCCATCAGCTTGTCTAGGGGGACACCAGCTCGTGACAATAGGTGTGGGTAGATTGATTGGTGAAAAGTTTCACCTCAGCTCTCTCTTATGCCTGTGAATATTCTCATTCATCCAGGTCATGGTTATCTCAAGGAAATTCAATCGAAAGCAACTGGACTTAGTTATTTGTCTTTGAAGACGTTTCACCTCTCATCCAAGCGGCTTCATCAGTTCATGCTCGCTTGACTAGGCTGGGACTAGTCCAACTAGCTGGTGTGGAGATCCAGGTATTTAACCTCTGTGGAGGCATTCACATGACCAGTGGTGTCATAGGCTCGTTTAGTGTCCCATTATGCCAAACGACGGTCGTTGAGAGACAGTCGTTGGGGATGGTGAAGTTGGTTTCAACTTCGTTACTGCTCTATTGTGTTATAACGACAGTCGTTAGAGTCACATGGGGTCCTTTGTGAATGGCAGTTGTTCTTAGAGGCTAAGTTGTTGAATCTCCTGGGAAGAGATGAAAGGGCAGCATTGTAAATTGGAGATAGGTGGTGTCGCAGACCTCCTCCTCTGTTGAGAGATGGTTTTTCTAATTTCACATAGATGGCTTCTTTTACTCCTCTTTCAAACCATCTATCCTCTCTGTCCAAGATGTGAACATTGTTGTCCTCAAAGGAGTGAGCTTTCTCCTTCAGGTGTAGGTAGACTCTCTCTTAGCCATAACATATCTGTACATCCGCATCACAGCAGACGCTGTCCTGATCCGCCTGTCAATCTCATTTTTCCCTTGCTCATGAGTAAGACCCTGAGATACTTGAAATCCTCCAATTGGGGCGGCAACTCTCCTCTGATCTGGACTGGGCAATCCACCTTTTTCCAGCTGAGAATCATGGCCTTGGACGTACGGGTGCTGATCTCAGCCACTTCACAGCTGCTGCAAACCATCCCAGTGCGAGACCAATAGGATCACATTATCTGCAAAAAGCAGAGACAGAATCCTAAGGTCACTGACCCTGACACTCTCCACTGCTTGGCTGTGGCTACAAATTCTATCCATAAAGTTTATGAATAGAAGTCTGGCCAACCCTAACTGGGAACGAGTTTGACTTATTGCCAGCAACACGAACCAAGATCTCACTCAGGCAATACAGAGATTGAATGACCAAACAGGCCAACCCCCCATAGAATACCCCAAGGGAAATGTTTGTAAACCTCTTCCAAGTCCACAAAACACATGTGGACTGGTTGGACAAACTCCCATGACCCCTCCAGCACCCTCATGAGGCTGAGGAGCTGGTCTAGTGTTCCACTGCCCGGACGAAAACCATATTGTTCATCTTTGTTGTGCACTAGTAGGAGCAATTTGGTTATTGGTGAAAGAGTCAATGATTATGGGGGATAATCATTAAAGCAAAAATCAGTGTATCCTTTATACACATAAAAACCGTGGCACCACCCTGTCAACAGGGATCAATAGCCAAATTAACAAATAGGAAATAACAGTCTCTTAAAATTAGGAAGGATGATTCCGAGCACTGTGAGTGTCATGAATCCAGCTGTTACATTACAAGTACATTCACAATAACCACAGACAACAACAGGTTAAACTATAACAGGATTTATTAACCAGCAACAATCATCCAGAGATAAGTATCACTTTGTAATAAACACTAATATACTATAATAAATACTATAATAATAAACACTATTATAAAACTATAATAAAAGTTTTATCAACACACATTAACTATTAACTAGGGATAACACAGGTACAGCAGCAAGAGTATATTTATACATAGGTGTGCATATATACAGGAGTGTGTGTATGTGTATGTATGTGAGAGAGAGAGAGAGAGATAGCGGTATGACAATGGAGATGGCAGAGGGATGACGAGGGGGCATGTCCCTTGAAGCCAAGATGGCGGTACAAAACAAGATGGCGGCCGATCACATGAGTGGGGAGACTACAAAACAAGATGGCGGCTGATCACGTGAGTGGGAAGACTACAAAACAAGATGGCGGCTGATCACGTGAGTGGGGAGACTACAAAACAAGATGGTGGCTTATCAAATGAGTGTGGAGACTACAAAACAAGATGGCGAATGGCCACGTGAGTGGGAAAACTACAACCAAAATGGTGAACGGCCCCGTAAGTGGGGAAACCACAACCAAAATGGCGAATGACCACATAAGTGAGAACCAGCACACAAAATGGTGAACAACCACACAAACGGTGACTCAGCACACAAAGCAGCAAATGAACACTGGAGTGATGACTCAACAAAACCTTACAACAGAAGAATACGCCAGGCGTGTTATTCAGAGCCGAGGTGGTGATAACCCACGTGATGTGGCTTACATGCCCACAGAAGAGAACAATGGGCGAAAGCCTTTAGGCACCACATACCCCTTTGTTACGGTTCGTGATCGCGTGCTCGGATTTTCGCCTCACTGTTCAGAAAGAAAAGTGTGAGGAAGAAAGATAGGAATGAAAAGAACAGAAAACACAACCCAATAAAAAGAATCCACTCTAATTCCTTGGAGTCTCGTGTATCACCACACAATAACGGAGTCAGTAACCTGGAGCTTATCTGCTCAGCTATTGGTCCTTTAACTGGTGACGCGCGGTCTCGCTGAACGTAGGAAGTGGAGATCAGTAACCAAAATCAACAAATGCAGCACTTGCACATAAGTTACCGAAAATCATGTGTAAACAACCCTACTTTACACTATCTCTGCCCAGACATAAGCCTCTTACTTTGCATTGCTCCGATCCTTCCTTTGAAAGTTAATAATCCGCTTAAACGATCGCAGCGTCATCCTCAGCGGGATGCTTGCAATCCGTTGTCTCAGGTGATGCGGAGTATTGATCCCTCGGCGGCAGTGGGGAAAATCACCGGTGAAGAAATTAACAAACTTTGTTTCATCCTTAACAAAGTCGCGGCTCGTTAACGTACGATCAGCTGATTGCCCAGCAATCCATGTCGGAAGAAGAAAAAGGGAAAGTTACAGAAAAAATACAGCAGTCTGTTTCTCGGCCTGCGAGTTGCAGAACTGTGACCCGGGACCTAAAATGATGATAATCAAATGTTTGATTGTTGCTCCCTTTTGGCGATTTGGGCACCTGGAGAGCCTGGAGCAGCTCTCACTGTCACAGCACGCACGGGAAAAAGCAGCGACTGAGGGTTGCAGTGAACTTTTATTACCTGAGTGACATCGCCTCGGACCCCTGTGGAGATGGCTGGACCACAGCCAATGTCTGTGCCTGTTCTGAGTTTGAATTCAGATTTATAGGTGTGTACACTAGGTGTACGTCATGGGTGGGGGTCTCCAACCGACAGTCACTCTAACTCAGGCTTTATGGTGTACATGTAGGCCTCTCTGTTGTTCTCCAGAGCGCATGGTCAGAGATCACAACATCTTGAATCTGACTTTCCAGTGCCCTTGTGTAGACTTTCCCAGGGAGGTTGAGGAGTGTGATCCCTCTATAACTGGAACACACCCTGTGGTCCCCCTTCTTGATAATACTATATCCTCAGTTGAGGTCAGCAGCTCCCCATCCCTACTGTAAACAGCGAATGAAAATAAGAATTTAAGAATAAGAATTTCCTTAATTTGTCCCACATGGGGACATTTGCATTGTTACAGCAGCACAAGGACATTGATAAGGTGCAAAGGAGTTGAATAAACATACAAAGATGCAAATACCTTACAGTAGATATTAAGTATATTCTTAAAATGTGCAGCTAGATTCACCTAAATTCCTTTCCAAGGAAGAAAAAATACACAAAGGAAAAACACAAGATGTAAAGTGAAGTGATGTAAAGGTTACTGTATTGCACATTACCTGTTGAAGTTATTGCACATATTTATTGTACACATAGTTATTGTGGTGGAGTTGTTGCACATACAGTTATAAAGGTGGAGTTACTGCACATAACTTATTGAGATTCTGATTGTGGTGTAGTACATGCTGGTTGTGCATTCTCACAGCAGCAGGAAGGAAAGACACTTCACACTCTGGGCAGCCTGCCACTGAAGGAGCTGTCCACTGCTGTCAGAATTTCATGCAGGGGGTGGGAGTCATTGTCCAGCAGAGAGTATAGCTTGGCTATCATCCTTGTCCCTCCTATCATCTGTACTGGGTCAGGGGGGCTCCCTAGGATGGAGCTGACCTTCCTGATGATTTTATCAAGTCTCTTCCTTTCTGCAGCACACATGAACAGTGTAGTGAAGTTGTCTGTCCAGTCTTGTCTGCTGTTAAGGTGAATACCCAGGTACTTATTAGAGTGTACTATCTCCATATACATTCCCTCGATGTTCATCAGTGTTGTTTCCACACCTGCGGAAATCCACCACCAGCTCCTTTGTTTTTCAAGCGTTGATCTGGAGGCAGTTCCGCTGGCACCAGTCCTGAATAAGTTCTCTGTAGTCTGCGTCATTCTTCTCAGTTATGAGGGCAAAAATTGTGTCTGCAGTGTCTGTCTCTGAAGTCCCTAGCGTTGAAGGTGAAACGCAATGGAGCCTGGACCGTTCCTTGTGGGGTCTCCGTGCTGCAGACCACCATGTCAGACACAGTTCCATGCCCTGACGTACTGTGGGTGGTTGGTGAGGTATTCCAGTAGACATGATGCAAGGTGTTGGCCCACCCTCGACTGCTCCAACTTGTCCCTTAGCAGCACAGACTGAATTGTGCTGAAATAAAAAAAACATGGTTCTCACAGTGCTCCCAGACATGAAAATAAGTAAAATCAAAATTATATTATTATATATAATTACAAACAGCAGTAATGCTGGCCAGTCAATTATTCCATATGGATGACATGATGATACGGATAGCTGTATAATGGATTGTGACGTGGCATCAGCTTTAGTTATTTTTCAACTCTACTTAAGGGCAGCATAGGTTTGACACAGAAAACTCAGAAACATTTAAATGTCACGGCTCATTCATTCATTCATTAGCTTGGCCTGTGCACTCAGATATGGAAATTTAAATGTCCTGTGAAAAAGGTCTAATCTTACCTAGAATATGTCATACCGTAGGCAGAAGCTTGGCATGTACTGATAGGAGCTCATCCCCTAATAAAATGGTACAAAGCAAAGTATTTTTCTCACATGTCACAGTCCAGATTTCATTCCAGAATTTGGTAAGCTGCTTTGCATATTATGCACCAAGTTTAGATGATAGTCTTCAAAAAGTTAGGTATGAATACAGCACATCCAAAAAATGCTTGTGAGGAACAGTTTAAATACCAAATGTTTTAATCTGGAAGTATTGTGCTTTTCATATGTGTTGTGTTTTTATTCAGGTCTTATGTATGGTTGTTGTAATTTCACTGTGTATATTTCCTTGTTCACTGTTTTATGCATAATCAGGTGTATCAGTGAAGCATTTTATGATTAAAAAAAACAACAAAAAAGGTTTTCACTGAAACCAATGACTGATGAGCAAGAATACTGAGAGCACGGCACACACAAGGGCAATCTATCAGTGAAAATTTTCTCTATTTTTGTATTGACATGGAAGCTCTGATCACTGTCTCGTTCATCTGCTCCCCGAATACACACCCAGGGTGAGAAGAGAGCCTGCACAGAAGAAGTCTGTGAAAGTTTGGACTGATGAGGCCAGTGAGAGACTGAGAGACTGTTTCCAAACTACAGCCTGGGAGACACTTTGCAGCTCTCATGGTGATGAGATCAATGTCCTGACCGACGGCATCACAGACTACATTAACTTCTGTGTGGAGAAAACTTTGCCAACCCGGAGGGTATGGTGTTTCTCCAACAACAAGCCCTGGGTGACCCCTGAGCTAAAAGCCCTGCTGAACCAGAAGAAGAGGGCTTTCTTGTCTGGGAACAGAGTGGAGCACAAGAGAGCTCAGTGTGAACTCAAGTACGCAATCAGGCGGGCCAAGAACAGCTATAGGAAGAAGCTGGAGGAGTGGTTGGAGCAGAACAACACAAGAGAGGTGTGCAGGGGCCTGAAGACCATCTCAGGACATGGACAGAGTGGAGCCAGACGGACAGCTGAAGGCTACAAGCACTGGGCAAGTGAATTAAACCTGTTTTTCAAAACATTTAATTCCAACCCCACCCCCTCTGCCACCTATCCTCTTACCTCTTCACACATCTCCAGGCCAGCAGACACTACCACCATCACCCCACCCGAGGTGGTCATGTACATCTTCAACCTGAGCCTCAGTCTGAAGAAGGTTCCTGTCCTGTGGAAGACCTTCTGTGTGGCTCCAGTTCCTAAGACTGCACATCCCAAGGAGTCAAACCACTGTAAGGCCTGTCGCCTTGACCTCCCACCTGATGAAGTAACTGTGTGTCTGAGGTGGTGGTCTGCAGCACGGGGCCCCCCAGGGAACAGTGCTCTCACCTTCCTCTTCACCCTCTACACTTCGGACTTCACCTACAACACCAGCAGATGTCAAGTCCAGAAATTCTCTGCCGACTCAACCATTGTTGGCTGTGTGTCTGAGGGGAATGAGACGGAGTACAGATCAGTCATTGTGGACTTTGTGGACTGGTGTGAGTGCAACCACCTGTGCTTAAACACAAGTAAAACAAAGGAGATGGTGATTGACTTCCAGAGAAGGACAATACCACATACACAAGTGAACATCCAGGGATCAGACATCGAGATGGTGGACAGGACAGTTATAAGTACCTGGGTGTTCACCTCAACCCTAAACTGGACTGGTCACATAACACCAATGCTCTGTACAAGAAGGGCCAAAGTCGCCTCCACCTTCTGAGGAGACTGAAGTCCTTTGGAGTGTGCAGGCCCCTTCTAAGGACTTTTTATGACTCAGTGGTAGTGTCTGCTATTCACTATGCTGTGGCCTGTTGGGGACCAGGCAGAACAGATTGGGACAGGAAGAGACTAAATAAGCTGGTCAGGAGGGCCAGCTCTGTCCTGGGCTGCCCTCTGGACTCCGTGGAGCAGGTGGGTGAGAGGAAGACGTTAGCCAAGCTGACATCCATCATGGGGCAACACCTCTCACCCTCTGCATCAGACAGTGGAGGCTCTGAGCAGCTCCTTCAGCGGCAGACTGCTACACCCTCAGTGTAGGAAGGAGCGCTACCGCAGGTCTTTCATTCCCACTGCTGTTAGACTATATAATTCTATGATCTAGTCCTTTTTTCCTCCCTTATGAGGACTTGTATATAGCTGTATATTGTACTGTGGTTACTGCACCTTGTAAATTGTTAATTTATTTTACCTCTATATTTTTTTGCAACTGTTTTTGCACACTTTTTGCTTTTTGTATTCTTCTTCTGTTCTTGTGAGCTGCCACAACAAGTGAATTTCACCATTGCGGGATCAGTAAAGTTCATCTTATTTTATCTTATCTAAGTAGAAACCACGCCCTGACCTAACAGGGATTAAGGATTCAACATCTCATGAGAAAATGCAAATTCAAATTGGGGGATAGGAGAGGAGTGTAAGAGATCAAACCGCAATTGACTTCTGATATCCATTTTCTTCTCTAATGGTAAATTACAGAGCAGGATTTGATGGAGGAAATGCATCATAGTCTTTCCTGAGGTCTTCTTTTCCTTTTGACTGTTCCCTTCAGGGGTCGCCACAGCGAATCGTCTGCTTCCATTTCACAATATCCTCTGTATCCTCTTCCCTCACACCAACTACCTTCATGTCCTTCTTCACTATATTCCTGTGGTATGTGATCTAAAATAACAGTGCAAGAAAAAAACATGACAAATTCCAGTTAGCAGTGTTTATGAAAAATAAACAAATCCATGTGAAAATCAGAAAAAAACAGCTGCAGTACAATAGAGACTGATGAGCACCTGAGTTGTGCAAGAAGATAATAAAGGCAGAATGTTTTCCAGTTGGGGAACTTTTGTAATTTCCTTACAGCAGACATGACATATGACAGTGAAGGTATGTGTCCACAGGCAGCGTTTTAAACGTGAAGGGTCGTGATGCTTTTCATAACTAGATGCTTGTGGGCTAGTCAGTATGCAGTGTCGATGGATCCACAAAGGAAAACTTCTCGGCTGCATCTCATTGGCTGAAGATTGTAATGTGTGGGCTGTCAGGCACAAAATTTCTGATAGAAGGAGAACTCCCACGCTCAGAACAGTTTATCTAGAGGCCACTTGCAAGGTAGTCCAAATTGAATGGGGACCTAAGGAGCTGTAGCCCCAAAATGTAACTTTAATAGGGGAAATAAATTTCCTGCCAATTTTCCATTAGGTTAGATTAGATTTTCGCTGCTTTTTTTTGTAGTGAAAAACCTTTCTGTAAGTATTTGTGGCGTCACATGCTAGTTTACAGCATTTCCATTTTGAGCGGCAAGTTTTTGTTTTGTTTTATTCATGCTTCTAACGTCTGCTGTAGCTATCATTAGGAAGATACAGAAGGTCTATAATTTACACAAAAAACTGAAAGCGTGTTATTGTGGTTATGTTCACATAGGAATCGAAGGTGTGATGTAGTGGAGTGGGACAACCGCAAAGCATTGTGGGCTGAAAAGTGTGTTTACACCGGCTGCATGCGTGCATTGCGTTTGTTCGCGATTGTTCTCATGATTGCTTTGGTAAAAAAATGATGAGGTGAGATTTTTCAAGGCCCTCAGATCTGTAAGCTAACAAGGGGACAATGAATGGCCTGGATAGCAGCCGTGAGATGACCAAACATCACTTTAAACGCAATCACCCGACACATATTGGTGTGTTCACGGCATTTTCAGACTGGTGTTGGTGGTGTTTTTTCTGAAAATAAAATGAATGGCTGACTATCTTCCTCTGCTTATTTCTGTTTATCCTTAACATGTCATTGATATGTCAGGCACGGGAAAATCTCCACACCTGTTACTTGCTCATATGGCGACAAACACCAGGCCTACACTTTACAAGGAAATTTAATAAAAGCATGCTGGATGGAGATAATAAATATTGTAGTTTAGTAGCAATGTATGAAACTATATTCCAACTACTTTAATTGAGCCATAAGAAGTCCTCTGTGAGATCATGCCATTTACTCAAACAATAATGTCTGAATACTTCTTGTTTTAAAGTCTTTGTTTATTACAAACATTCTTGTGCAGTGCAGTGACACTGTTAAAGTTCCAGTAACAGTGCAAATAAGGTGTCAACAGCAAAAGACTGTGTGCAAACAGATAAATAACACTGCAAGTGAGGTAACAAAAATACAATGTACAAACCTAGATAAATATCACTGCACATGCTCATATGGATATGTACCGAGCCATTGGAACAGAGTCCAGTTTGTCTCTGTACTTTTGTACGGTCCATTTTTTCATGGTGTGTCTCACTCTCTCTCTCTCTCGCAGCACCGTATCTAACACGAAGTGATGTAAACAGAAACCTTTTGCCCACAAAAATGGCAACCGCGGCACACAATGCATTGCTAGTTCATGTGCCCTTTCGAGTCCCACAGAAGTCTACCAAAATGTAACAATGCTAGTTGTAAATCCCTAACCGATCAACCCAACCGGGCAAAACTGTCTCCTCTGAAAGAAAAACAAACAGGCATGAGTATTTTTTTCATTTCAATCCTGAAATACAATCAATACCATCAATTTACAAAAACTAAAACAAGAATTGGGCTTTTTTGTTTAGAATAAGGTGTAAGTAATTATTATTACAAGGCTACCTCCCAAGTGCCCTCTAGGTGAATTACAGCCAATTCTGGAACAAAGGCATGTACAGGAAGTGTACAGACTCTCTGTAGAAGGGCTCTGCTGTCTGCTCCAGAGTTTCAAAATGAATTATTAATAATAATATTAATAATAATAATACTAATAATGATGATGATGATGATGATGAGAAGATAAAGAAGAAGAATGATAATATACTTCAGTTATATAGCACCCTTCACACAAGACATATAGATCAATGTGCTTTACAACAAAGATATTACATGCACCAAGTGCTCCATGTAAAGACATAGCATGAACATGAAATCAGGAATAGAAAATTAATTTGAATTTGATAATAATAAAATATGATACAGACAAATAAAAATGGGAAAAGAAAGTTGCAATTAATTTTTAATAAGTTGGAGATAGATAATAAATCTACCTGACAGAAATAAGGATGACAATAGGATGTAGAAAATGCAAAAGATATATGGAAAATAAAACAACAGTAATTTTGATTAAAAATTTAAAATAGCATAAATGTAAACATTTAAAATAGCATAAATGTACACATTTAAAATAGCATACATGTAAACGTAAAATGTATTGCTCTTTGTGTACCCCCTCTCTCCTTCTCTCTCTCTCTCTCTCTTTCTCTCTCTCTCACAACCCATCTGGTCAAGGCAGATGGACGCCCACCTATAGCAGGGGGCTGCTCAGAGGTTTCTGCTTTCTTAAAGAACACTGTTCCTTGCCACTGTCATCAAGTGCTTGCACATGGGGATTTTGTTGTACCAAACATTAAATGCAGAGTTAAAGTTAAAGTGAAAAAAAGAATGCAATGCAGAGCAATGCAATTCTAAATACTAAAATAACTAAAATAAGTAATAAAATCATCTGATGTGTTGGAGAGTTATTTTTAAATGGCAGAAGATGACTTCAGACTTTTTTGGTGGGGGTTCTCAAACCTCCATGGCTATGCCCTTGACTTTCTCCTAGGTTTTGAGCACTACTATGTTCAAATCTGTAACCTATACAGTGCATTCGAAAAGTATTCACACTGCTTTGCTTTTTCCACATTTTGTTTTGTTACAGTCTCATTCCAAAATGGATTAAATTAAATTTCTCCCACAAAATTCTACATAAAATATCTCATAATGACAAAGTTTGCCCCCAAAACAGGATTATGTCGAGGCACAAATCTGGAGAAGGGTACAGAAAAATTTCTTAAAGGTCCCAAAGAATTTTCAAGAATTTCCCTCCAGGGATAAATAAAGGAATTCTGATTCTGATTCTGATCTGAAAGAGCACAGTGGCCTTCATAATCCGTAAGTGGAAGAAGTTTGGAGCCACCAGGACTCTTCCTAGAGCTGGCCGCCCAACTAAACTAAGTGATCAGTGTAGAAGTGCCTTAGTCAGGGAGGTGACCAACAACCCAGTGGTCACTCTGACAGAGCTCCAGCGTTGCTCTGTGAAGAGGGGAGAACCTTTACGAAGAACAGCCTTTCTGCATGCATTTGAGTCAAAATCACTAACATTAGAGAAAAAATCAATAAAGATCTCGCCAGAAAAGCCAGTATACTGCCATCTTTAGAAACCTCTTTTAGTCCTAATCCTTCTCTGGACAGCTTCCTGCCCATAGACCTCCCTGAGCTAACCTCCAGCATTAACAAATCTAACCCAACTACATGTCTCTTAGACTCCATCCCAACTAAGCTCCTCAAGGACATCTTTCCCTTGATTGGCGTTTCCTTCTTAGATCAGATCAACTTGTCTTTAACAGCAGGTTATGTACCACAGGCGTTTAAGACTGATGCCATCAGGCCTTTGCTTAAAAAACCTTCACTTGACCCAGACATCTTAGCAAATTATAGGCCGATATACAACCTTCCATTTTTGTCTAAAATACTTGAAAGAGTGGTTGCAAATCAGTTAACTGATCACCTACACAGGTGCAGTCTGTATGAAGTGTTTCAGTCTGGTTTCAGAGCCCATCACAGCACAGAAACAGCACTGGTTAAAGTTACAAATGACCTCCTCATGGCATCAGACCGCAGGCTTGTCTCCATACTCGTTCTACAGGATCTCAGTGCTGCTTTTGACACTGTAGATTACAGCATTTTATTACACAGATTAGAACATGACACTAGGATCACAGGGACAGCACTAGGCTGGTTTAAATCATATTTATCAGGTGGATTTCACTTTGTTCACATTAATGATGTTTCCTCTTCGCATATAAGGGTTAACCTTGGTGTTCCACAGGGTTCAGTGCTTGGGCCGAACCTGTTCACCTTATACATGCTCCCTCTAGGAAATATTATTCAAAAACATTGCATAAACTTTCATTGTTATGCTGATGACACTCAGCTGTACTTATCCTTAAAGTCTGAAGAAACAAGGTTAGCCAGGCTCCAGGCATGTCTTAAGGACATAACGGACTGGATGACCTCCAATTATTAAACTCAGACAAAGCTGGGGTCATTGTTTTTGGCCCCAAACATCTTAGAACTGGAATAGCTTATAATTACTTTGGCCCTCAGTACAACTGCGAGGAACCTCTGCATTATCTTCGATCAGAAGGTGTCATTTATCCATCACATTAAGCAGATCTTTAAGACCGCCTTCTTTCACCTCCGTAATATTGCTAAGATTAGGAGCGTCCTCTCTCAGTGATGCTGAAAAACCTGTCCATGCTTTTGTTACTTCTAGGCTGGATTACTGCAACTCATTATTATCAGGATGCCCAAATTACTCTATTAATAGTCTGCAGCTGATCCAGAATGCAGCAGCTAGAGTTTTAACAGGAATGAGTAAAAGGGATCATATCTCCCCCATCATTGCTTCTCTTCACTGGCCTCCGGTAAAATTCAGAATAGACTTTAAAATTCTCCTACTTACATATAAGGCCTTAAATGGACTAGCCCCATCATACCTGCAGGATCTAATAGTCCCATATATTCCCAATAGAACACTCAGATCACAGAGTGCAGGTTTACTTGCAGTTCCCAGAATTCATAAAGGTAGAATGGGAGGACAAGCCTTTGGCTATCGGGCAGCCTTACTGTGGAACCAGTTGCCAATCTGGGTTCGACGGGCAGGCACCACCTCCACTTTTAAGAATAAACTTTCTGTTTAGTAAAGCGTATAGTTAGCCCCAAACAAAGTGTGTAGGGCTGGTAGGCATAGTTACAGTCACTTCTTGATACAGCCACAGATAGAATAGGTCTGACTAACTGTTAATCCTTAATCCCTAACATAGCTACGCTGCTATAGGCCTATGCTGCCGGGGGACACAAACCTGATCCACCGAGCAATTCCCGCACCTCCCCAATACCACCACCATCTCTAGTCTCCCACCTCCTCTCTTCTTCTTCCTCTCCCCCCTCTCCCCTCATCAGATCAACATATAATTCATTATTTTATGTCACTAACTGTGTGTCCAGTTCTCCTCGTAGTTTTGTGTCTCTCCCTCCCTTTCTCTCTCTCTGCATCTTTCTGCAGGTATCTCTCCATCCAAATCTACATGTTGAACTGCATCTGGCCCTCTGACAAACCCAATGTCTACTATCAACATCTGCCCATGTTGTTCTTCTATGTAGTGCTATTATAACTAACTTGAACATATAAGCTAAAAAACAAATACATACAATACATAGTCTTCAGAATTCCAATTATAACAACCTGTCATGTTTGTCCTCTATAATTTATAATGTTTATTGCATGTATGTTTCTCTCTCTCTCTCTCTCTTTTGTCCTCTCTGTCCTGTCTGTCGCCCCCCCCCTTCACCTGGCCGACTATCAGCAGGACAGTTCTCCCTTGCAAGCTGGGTCCTGCTCAAGGTTTCTTCCTGTTAAAAGGGAGTGTTCAAACATCAGCCGATTCAGACATGAGAACGGGTACAGTCTACTTTACTGTACTGTTTTATCGTTGAAAGTTTAAAGTACTACTGTATACTGTATATATATTTCAGAACATTACATTATATATATTTTGCACATTCTCTTTTTGCATAATTGCAAGCCACCCATGTTCAAACCCCAGCAGGAGGCCATTGTAGCTGACATTGTCCGTCAAAACAACGCCATTACACTATGGGAAATACAGCAACAAATTATTGAGAACCATACAGACTTCGAGGGAATCAATAGTGTGAGCCTTTCCACCACTGAGCGTATCCTCCATCGCAACAGGATATGAATGAAACAAGTTTACAGAGTGCCCTTTGAAGGCTGATTCAGTCTGATTTTTTTTCCATAGCACCTATTATACTACAGTTTATATTTGAATGCAGAGTGAACGCTAAATCCACTTAGTTGTGAAATCTCTTTTTCGCTATACTTTATTGTGACCAATAAAAAATTCTCCATAAGCAACATGCCTTGACCACTGTGTTTTAATTTTTTTGGTGCAGTGTTTAATGACTGTTCAGTGGTTTTTCAATTGTGTCCAATTTGTGCAAGATCTGACAACATTGTTCGGTTTTGAGCACATGTAAAACTATTTTGAGGTGATGTGATTTTGCAAAAAGAATCAGGTTTTGTGAATGTAGTTTGAGTAAAAAGTTTTGTGTTTAGAATTCTGAGAAAAGGACAGGAGGATTCAAAAAATGTGTTTCGACAATTGTGAAAAACTGTAATATAACGACCGAAATGTGATCCTGGACTCTGCTGTAGATCTATAAATTCTAGATGTGTGTATCTCTGTATTTACACATCAATTTGTTTAGATGACTATGTATTAATCAATATGTAATCAATGCTTTCTGTATTGCATGTCTATTTTCAGTTTCACAATTTTTGGCATTAAATCCTGTCCTCAACAACTTTGCCTGTTCCTTGGAGGAGAGATATCAGATAGAGTTTAGCTGGCTGTGAATCCCAGTATAGGACAAGAGTCACACTGGGTGTATCAGTACAGTGAAATCATTTGGTGGAGTTTATTAATAAACAAGCCAAAATTGCACTTCATCCAGTCTTCGGTGACTTAAGAGACAGCACAACTGCTGAAACATCTACCACTAAGCAAAACAATAACTGTGATGGTGAGCACACCATAGACTTGTGTAGTAAACTTAAAGGCAATCTACATGATGAAAAGATAAAATTCTTAAAAGGTAAAAAACTTTGTTTTGGATGCTTAAAGCAAGGTCACATGAGCAAATTCTGCAAGGGAAAAGTCAGCTGTCAGGTGTGTTCGCTTACTCATCCTACACTGCTGCATAAAAGGGACACAGTTGTTGGAACAGAGAGAAGGACCAAGAGCAGTGAAACTCAAACGATCTTAAGTGCCTTTATTGCTGCAGAATCTGAGGGTGGTTGACTGGGGCCGGGGAAGATGACTGCAAACTTGCAATTGTTCCGGTCCAGGTCAAAGCCAAGAAGGGAAGTGCAGTGGTGTAGACTTACGCCTTCCTAGACCCAGGAAGCTCAGCCACATTCTGTATGAAATCATTGATGGATGAATTGAAGGTCACTGGAGGAAAGACAGACATACTACTGAGAACCATGAATGAAGAGAAACCTGTCTGTACTTATGTGGCATCAGGCTTGGAGGTCAGTAGTTTGTCAGGTGAAGAATACGTTGATCTTCCAGATGTCTTCACACAAAGGTCAATACCTGTAGGAAAGGAAAACAGACCACAACAAAAGGATATAGAAAGGTGGACCTACCTCAAAGAAATAAACCTACCTCAAATTGAAGCACACATTGGATTGCTTATTGGAGGAAATGTCCCTAAAGCTATGGAGCCATGGGAGGTGGTGAGCAGTGTTGGTAATGGGCCATACGCTGTAAGAACCAAGCTGGGCTGGACTGTGAATGGACCTTTGAAGGTAGGTCTGCAGTCCTGCTGACAAGAGGTTAATTAATTGATTAAAAAGGGCTATGCAGAGCAGTTGTCCAGTGATAAACTGATGCATGAAGGAGGGAAAGTGTGGTATATACTGCACCACGCTGTATATCATCCTGTCAAGCAGAAGTTAAGAGTTGTGTTCGACTGTGCAGCATCCTATCAGGACACATCCCTGAACGAACAACTTCTTCAGGGTGCAGACTTGACCAGCAGTCTGGTTGGCGTCATGATCCAATTCAGACAAGAGCCTGTTGCGATCATGGCGGATGTGGAAGCAATGTTCCACCAGGTAAAGGTGCCTGATAAAGACTCAGACTTACTCAGGTTCCTCTGGTGGACTTTGACTGCAGTCAAACTTTGACTGAGCACAAAATGACTGTATACTTGTTTGGGGCCACGTGCTCACCCAGAGGCGCCAGTGTCGTTTTACGGAAGTGTGCTGAGGATCAGAGTGAGGAATTCAGAGCAGAAGTGGTTCAGACAGTCCTACAAACAAGTCCTTTTATGTTGATGACTGCCTCAAGTCCATTGCTACAGAGGAGGAAGCCATATCAATGTGTCAGGATCTTATGAAAATCTGTGCTAATCGTGTCAACAAGTGGGTAAGCAACCGACGTAAAGTGCTTGACTCTATCCCAAAGTCTGAACTGGCTACAGAAGTGAAAACCTTAGATCTGGATCATGATGAACTTCCTCTGGAGAGAGCACTCGGTCTCAATTGGCGTGTTGAGTCAGACACTTTAAATTCAAGATCACAATTAGAGATCAACCATTCACTAGAAGAGGACTTCTTTCAGTCATTGGTTCAATCTATGATCCATTTGGACATGTGCTATTTTTTTGGTCGGCACGGTGGTGCAGTGGTTAGCACTGTCGCCTCATAGCAACAGGGTTGCACGTTCGAATCTGGACTTTATGTGTGGCAGTCGTGGATCAGCGGTTAGGGTGTCGGACCCGTAACCGGTGGATCGCTGGTTCGATTCCCCGTCCCGGTGTCCATGGCTGAGGTACCCTTGAGCAAGGTACCTAACCCCCACTGCTCCCCGAGCGCTGCACGCGGTCGCCCACTGCCCCGGGTTTGCTGTGTGTGTGTGCACGTCACTTGGGTGGGTTAAATGCAGAGCACGAATTTCGTTGGAGTGAGTTCCCTCCAATGACAAAATATGTCACTTAATCACTTAATCTTAATCTTGTCACCTGTAGTCTTGCTAGCAAAGAATCCTGCAAGAATTGTGCAGGCTGAAGATTGGATGGGATGATGACTTACCTGAGCATGTGAAGAAGTGGTGGTCTGACTGGCTAGCTAGTCTTCCTGCTTTGGAGCACTTCTCAGTTGCAAGATGTCTCAAGCCTGAAGAATTAGGAAGTTGTGTATTTGCATTTATTACATCACTGAGCACTGAGAGTGCTTACGGATATGTCAGCTACCTTCTCCTGCGTAACACAAACAATGAAACACATTGTGAATTCATGATGGGCAAGTCCAGAGTAGCGCCTCTCAGTCCTCCTACCATTCCCCACGTGGAATTGACCACTGCTACTATAGCTGCTAAGATGGATGGCATCCTGAGAAGAGAGCTAAGATTGGATCTGTCAAAATCAATTTTTTGGACTGACAGTACGGGGGTACTCCGGTATCTCCAGAATGAAACCATGCGTTTCCGCACATTTGTGGCGAACAGAGTTTCAGCTATTCTGAAGATCTGGCTGACTGTGCCTCTAGGGGGCAAAGGGTGGATGAATTCATGAAGAACACTACTTGGGTGTCTGGACCTGAATTTCTTCATGGTCCTGTAGAGTGTTGGCCCAGCACTCCATTGAACCATACAAAAATCACTTTGAATGATCTTGAGATTAAAAAGGTCACAGTAAATTGAGTAGACATGGAAGAAAATGTTACTCCATTACTGTGGAGAACTGTGGCGTGGTTCCTGAAGCTTAAAGACTTACTGTGGAGTCTCTGTCAAAAACGCAAAGAGCTGTGTAAGGCCAATGTGGAGAACAGCCTAGACCTTGGTCAACAGCTGATCCAAAGTCAGATTGACAGTTTCAAGGTGAGCTTTAGGCTTACACGACTTTCAGTGGAAGAATTGGAACAAGCAGAAGTCGACATAATTAAATTCTGTCAAAAGGAGAAGTTCTAGGAAGAGATTTCAGCTCTATACAAGGGCCAGAGTGTGAAACGTAGCAGTCACTTGTACAAGCTGAACCCTGTGCTTTAGGATGATCTGTTGGGAGTTGGTGGGAGACTGAGTCGGGTGGCCATGCCACAAAATAGCAAACAGCCTGTCATCTTGTCCAGAGACTTTCACATTGCCAATTTAGTCCTCCCCTATACAATGGAGTTTTAACAGATAAAATAAATTTAATTGTTTATATACAAATACCATTTATTTATTTATTTTATGGTGATAGCCGACCCACTTTGCTTACACCAAAATGGTTTTCATTTGTATTCATTCATTCATTTCATGATTTAACGGATGTATTTTTGTTTTGCTTATATCACATGATTAGACTGTTTGATTAGACAGAGAATTCAGTGTTATAATATCTTAGATTAATTTCTTGCATTCTGCACTATGTGTAGATAGAGAAAATAAAATTGTCATCTGTTTCAGTTGTACCCAACTCTAGTCTTTCATGATTTATAATAACCATATACCAGCTCCTCGAACCTAGCGGATGTAGTACCATATTATTCATATTATTTATTAATTTAAAGAGCAATAGTGCTACAAGATACATACAGAAACTGGTCACGGAGGGTGCAATCACATGCTCTCTGAATTGCGCCAGAAGTTTTGGATTCTGAGTGCTAACATGGCCATCAGAAAAGTCATTGCAAAATGTGTGACGTGTCGCTGCTTGCATGGAAGGGTTGGGAAACAACTAATGGCTGATCTTCCACAAGAGTGGGTGACGACCCACCCTTCACCCGAGTTGGTGTGGATTATTTTGGACCGTTCAAGGTGAGGTGTGGAAGGAAACCTCTTGAGAAGATATGGAGTCATATTCACTTGTTTAGCCATTCGTTCAGTGCACATCGAGCTGGCCTCGTCATTAGACACAGATTCATGCATTAACGCAATCCGGCACTTTATAGCATGGAGAGGACAAGTAAAAGAGATTCGCTCAGATAACGGGATGAATTTTGTTGCTGCCAGTCGTGAGCTGAAGGCAGCCATTGCTGACTGGAACACCTCACAGTTTCAGCATCTATTCCACCAGCATGGAATCAAATGGACATTCAATCCTCCCACTGCTTCACATCATGGTGGAGCGTGGGAGAGGTTGATAAGATCAATCAGAATCAGAATTTGCGAGAGAGCAAATTCTCGATGGAAGGCCTTCATACAGTTTTATGTGAAGCAGAGTCAATCATCAACAGCGGACCAATCACGATGATTCAAGATGGCGCTGGTGAGGTCGGCCGCTGTCGTACCTGCTCCCGAAATTTGTTTGTATATAGTCGTTTTTAGCGTAATTTTCAACTTGTTAAGCCATCCTGTTGTAGGTCGTAACACATACGACAGACAGACACTAATCAACCTTGAAGCACAGTACTCAAACTGTGCTCCTATCAACTTAATCCCGGACCCGACCTGGCCCGTCGACATCCTACGGGCAGGATACAACAACAACAACAACAACAATGAACGCTCAGGCCGCAGGTCATGGAGAAGGCCCCGAGGGAAACGAGCCGGCGTTAGGAACAGACTGAGACGCAGAGCACACCATTCACCTCTGCCCAGCGTCCTACTCGCCAATGTCCAGTCACTGGAAAACAAGCTCGATGAACTCAGGGCCAGAATAAAGTTCCAGAGGGATATACGAGACTGTAACGTCATCTGCCTCAATGAGACATGGCTGACCCCCCTGACTCCGGACCACGCCGTTCAACCAGCGGAGTTCTTCTCAGTTCACCGCAAGGACAGGACGGGCGAGTCCGGTAAATCAAAGGGAGGTGGTGTGTGTCTGATGGTAAACAACAACTGGTGTGACAACAGGAATGTTGTGTCTCTCAGACACTCATGTTCCCCTGACCTGGAGCTCCTGACCATCCAGTGCCGTCCTTTCTACCTGCCCCGCGAGTTTACTTCGGTCATCATCAGCGCTGTTTACATCCCACCTCAGGCGAACACGGACACTGCTCTCACCGAGCTACATGAGGCTATATCCACCTATCAAGCTAACCAACCTGATACAGCCCTCATTGTGGCCGGGGACTTTAACCGTGCTAACCTGAGGAAGGTGATGCCGGAGTTTAAACAACACATCGACTGCCCCACCAGAGGAGATAGGACTCTGGACCACTGTTACTCTCCTTTCAAGGATGGTTACAGGGCCAAGTCTCTGCCTCCGTTTGGCCTTTCGGACCACAGTGCAGTCCTTCTCATGCCGAAATACAAACAACAGCTGAAGCAGGAATCTCCTGCAGTCAGAGAAGTAACACGGTGGACTGACCAATCAGAGGCCGCTCTGCGGGGCGCACTGGATTCAGCGGACTGGGATATGTTTCGGTGCAGCTCGGACGGTGACCTCAACGAGTTCACGGAAGCGGTTGTGGGATTTATCGGGAAAATGGTGGAAGATGTAACACCAACAGCCACCACCAGAACTTTTCCCAACCAGAAGCCGTGGGTGGACAAAACTGTCCGCGACGCGCTGAGGACCCGCACCGCCGTCTACAACTCAGGACTCACCACCGGAGACATGACGCTGTACAGGGCAGCCACCTACGCTGTCCGTAGGACGGTGAAGGGGGCTAAACGCCGCTACGCCGCAAGACTGGAGCTGCAGATGGAGGGGAGCAACTCCAGGGCGCTGTGGCAGGGACTACGCACCATCACGGACTACAAAGCTACACATCCACCCGAGATGAGAGTCGACGCTTCTCTGGCTGATGAGCTCAACAACTTCTTTGCTCGCTTCGAGTCGGACAGCAGGCAAGAAGCTGCGCTCCCAGCCGGTGAAGAGGTGACGCTCACTGTGACGGAGCTGGAGGTGAGAAGGATGTTTAAAAGTGTAAACACCAGGAAAGCAGCAGGGCCTGACGGCATTAGCGGTCGAGTCCTCAAAGCCTGCGCAGAACAGCTCGCACCGGTGTTTACAACGATATTCAACCTCTCCCTCTCACAGTGTGTGATTCCCAGCTGCTTTAAGAAGTCTGTTGTAGTCCCCGTCCCAAAGACAGCCCAGCCCAGTAATCCCAATGACTATCGCCCCATAGCCCTCACATCTGTGGAGATGAAATGTTTTGAGAAGCTGGTCAAAACATTCATCACCTCCTCTCTGCCCCCCACCCTGGACCCTCTTCAGTTTGCATACCGCCCAGACAGATCCACAGACGACGCCATAACCTTCCTGCTGCACAAGACACTTTCCCACGTAGACACTAGGATGGGGAACTATGTGAGAGTGCTGTTTGTGGACTACAGTTCAGCATTCAATACCATAGTCCCCTCCAGACTGGTAACCAAGCTGTGTGATCTTGGACTGAACTCCTCCCTGTGCAGGTGGATCCACAGCTTCCTTGCTGGCAGACAACAGGTGGTACGCATGGGCCCCCATAGCTCATCCCCCCTCACCCTCAACACTGGATCCCCCCAAGGCTGCGTGCTGAGTCCCCTGCTGTACTCCCTGTATACACATGACTGTGTGTCCACATCAAACAGTAACACCATCATAAAGTTTGCTGACGACACAGCCATCGTGGGGTTAATCTCCCACAACAAGGAGGAGGCCTACAGGAAGGAGGTCACCCACCTGGAGAGCTGGTGCCAGGAGAATAACCTCCTGCTGAACGTCAGCAAAACTAAGGAGCTGATTCTGGACTACAGGAAGAAGCAGCAGAAGGACATCCGTCCACTCTGCATCGGCGGGTCTGAGGTGGAAAAGGTGGACAGTTTTAAATACCGCGGTGTGACTATCACACGGGACCTGTCCTGGTCTCTGCACATTAACAGGACTGTTAAGAAGGCCAGGCAGCGTCTGTTCCACCTCAGACGCCTCAGAGACTTCAGGCTCCCCCTCAAGGTGCTCAGGAACTTTTACACCTGCACCACTGAGAGTATCTTGAGTGGGAGCATCACCACATGGATGGGCAGTTGCACAAAGCAGGACCTCTCGGCCCTTAGGAGGGTAGTCCGCTCAGCTGAGCGGACAATCAGAACAACCTTACCCGACCTGCAGGACATTTACACCAAACGATGCAGGTCGAGAGCCGAGAAGATCCTCAGGCAGCCCCATCACCCCGGGCACTCACTCTTCTCCCTGTTGCCATCAGGCCGTCGGTTCCGCTGCCTGAGAACCAACACGGAGAGGATGAGGAGAAGCTTCTTCCCCCAGGCCATCCGTCTGCTCAACAGTGAGCGTTAATCTGGACAATCTTACTCCCACCTGCACTACATGCACTAGATGTAAATACCACTCATGTAAATAATGCACATTTTCACTTTTTTTAAATTTAATTTTAATTTTATTATTTTTTTCTTTAAATTAAATTTTTTTATTTACCTATTTTTTTGGTAGCAGGGACACAAAGAATTTCACTGCACATTGTACCGTGTATGATTGTGTATGTGACAAATAAACCTATCTTGTATCTTGTATCTTGTAAGGCGTCCAGTGACCCGAATGATTTGGAGACTCTGACACCTAATCATCTGCTGCTGCTGAAAACAACGCCATCAATGCCTCCAGGGTTGTTTGACCAGGATGACCTCTACTTGCGGCGCAGATGGAAACAGGTGCAATATATGTCTAAAGAGTACCTACCTCAACTCCAGGAACGCCACCGCTGGGCCACAGCATCTAGGAATTTTGTAGAAGGTGATGTCGTGCTTCTCGTGGATGACTGTGCTCCAAGAAATTCTTGGATTATGGGCAAGATCATCGAGGCAATTCCGGACAAGAAGGGTCAAAGACTAAAGACAAAGATTAATGTCTTGGACAGACCCATGTCTTGGACAGACCCATTACAAAGATGTGCCTTCTCGTGGGCAAGTGGTAAAGACTGAGCCCCTACGATGAGCCATGTGCTAGCAACCTTTGGCTCTCTTTGTCTTTCTTTGTCTTTCCTCTTGGTCTCTTTCCTATCATTCTTCTTTGGAATTGGACTGACGATGGACTTCATCTTTTGAAAAGCTAATTAACAAAGCAGCGGACATTTAGTGTGCTTATTAATAGCATCTTTGTCGTGTGAGAGGAATTTGGATATTTCTTCGTGAATACTGTTCATACTGTGCTTAGTTAAAGGAAATATGGTAATTGTTCTAAGATATTTTGTTATTAGAACAATTAGGGGCCGGTAATGTAGGCGCTAGAAGTTTACTTTACAGACTTGACTGTAATCTGTTTGTATTTGATATTTCCTTTAGATTCCCAAATGGTGTATTGCATAATTTTTGGATTTAGTAATGGACATGGTTAAAATTCTTGGATTTAGTGTCATTGCATTTTAATGATTAAAATAGGTACTGTCTTTTTAAGTACATAGTTGCAATCGCTGCGCAAGAGGCTGATTTATTAGTAGATTGACACAGCTGAGAAGTGAGGAGTCTCACGGTTTTCTGACCGTGTCGGAACGCATCATGTTCTGTGCTGTCAGCTAATTTTGTGTATATATTTAGTTTTGTTCAATAAAACTGCAAAACATGATTTTTTTGGACCCTGGAAGACAAGACTCCCTTTTTTTTTGATGGTTTGGAGATTACCCATACATGCACAGTTTGAGTGTCCCTCAACGACGTGCTGATTAAGGGGCCAGACTTGAACAACACCCTTTTGAGTGTACTCCTCCAGTTTCCAAAGGAACAGCTGTCAGCTGACATAGAACACATCCATCCATCCATCCATTTTCTATACCGCTTATCCGTCAGGGTCGCGGGGGAGCTGGAGCATATCCCAGCTGACTACGGGCGAGAGGCGGGGTACACCCTGGACTGGTCGCCAGTCAATCGCAGGGCCAACACACAAACACAGACAACTGACAACTACACACTTTCACTCTCACACTCACACCTAGGGGCAATATAGAGTAGCCAGTTAACCTAATGTGCATGTTTTTGGTATTGTGGGAGGAAGCCGAAGTACCCGGAGAAAACCCACGCAGGCACAGGGAGAAGTCAAGTCAAGTCAAGTCAACTTTATTTGTATAGCCCATTTTTACAAGCAGTTTGTCTCAAAGGGCTTAACATAACATCAGCAACATCCTCTGCCCTTCGACCCTCACATCGACTAAGGAAAAACTCCCAGAAAAACCTTTAACAGGAAAAAATGGAAGAAACCTCAGGGTGAGCAACAGAGGAGGGATCCCTCACCCAGGACGGGCAGACGTGCAATGGATGTTGTACAGGCAGGAAAGCAGTTAACAACATGAGAATGACATTACTAAAAAGATAAGTAAAACAAAATCTCAACTGTTTAGTTTCACTTTTTGCTACCACCTCAATATGATTTTAACATTTCACAAGTTATAAGAAAATTATAGTAATGAAAATTATAATGAACTGCTGTAACATTCATGTATTCTTTTTTATGTGATGTTGAGAATCACTATCCTATCAGTTCAATTTCGGCCCGTAGGGAGAACCACCCCGCCGATAGTCGGTACACAGAGGAATGACAGGCAGATGTCAACAATACACATTGGGTTGGTCATAGAGCCGGCTACAGTTCAACTTGAAGATCTGGATGGAGAGATACCTGCAGAAAGATACAGAGAGAGAGAGAGAGAGAAAGGGAGGGAGAGATACAAGACTACGAGGAGCACTGGACACACAGTTAGTGACATAAAATAATGAACTGCATGTTAATCTGACGAGGGGAGAGGATAGAAGAGGAGAAGGAGGAGGGGAAACTGCTTGGTGAACATGCAAACTCCACATAGAAGGCCCCAGACCGGGATTCGAACCTGGAACCCTCTTGCTATGAGGCGACAGTGCTAACCACTGCACCACTGTGCCGCCCACATAGAACATGTTTTACTGTTTTGTTGTATGTCTGTCTGGGACCGGGTCGCGGGGGCAGCAGCTTGAGCAAGGACGCCCAGACTTCCTTCTCCCCAGACACTTTCTCCAGCTCTTCCGGGAAGATCCCAAGGCGTTCCCAGGCCAGCCGAGTTACATAGTCCCTCCAGCGAATCCTGGGTCTTCCTCGGGGCCTCCTCCCAGTGGGGCATGCCCGGAACACCTCCCCAGGAAGGCGCTCAGGCGGCATCCGAAACAGGTGCCCGAGCCACCTCAACTGGCTCCTTTTGATGTGGAGGAGCAGCGGCTCTACTCCGAACTCCTCCCGGGTGACAGAGTTCCTCACCCTATCCCTAAGGAAGTGCCCTGCTACCCTGTGAAGGAAGCTCATTTCAGCTGCTTGTATCCGAGATCTCGTTCTTTTGGTCATGACCCAAAGTTCATGACCAGTTCATGCTCGCTTGACTAGGCTGGGACTAGCCTAGTCAAGCGAGCATGAACTGATGAAGCCTCTTGGATGAGAGGTGAAACGTCTTCAAAGACAAATAACTAAGTCCAGTTGTATTCGATTGAATTTCCTTGAGATAACCATGACCTGGATGAATGAGAATATTCACAGGCATAAAAATGCACACTTATGCACACTAATTCTAATGGGTTAAGATAGCAAATCACTTTTTCTTACAACTCCAGAGCAGTAAGTGGTAGTGATGTGCAAGTTCCTAATCAGTGGTACCCCTCTCTAATATATACCAGTTGAAAGCCATGGTGGAGGGTGTATCCTCGTGTGTTCCTGGCGGGCTAAGAGGAACCATCATTTTGAGATGAAACATCATGTGTGGAGTAAGGAAAGCTTAATCTTTTATCATCCATTGCACAGGAAGTAATACAGGTACAGAAATGTCGACCCATTTTGCGTGATTTTTGTCGTTATGGAGTGTTTTATGAGAGTGAATTAATATATCCGACTGTCTCCATGCGCACAGCTAACTAAGCTCGCAAGCTAGTGGACTGCGGACTCATTCGCAAAACCACTTAAACCAGAAGACAGTTTATAATCATCCACAGTGTACAAACATATACTAGGACTGGATGTGGCAGAAGCTGTGGTGACAGAAACGCTAATGTAGGCACCTGCTGGTGGGGGATACTCACCTACCCTTGGTTAATGTGGCTGGAGCTAAAAGAATGCAACCTCATAAGCTACATAAATAATAGTGGTGAATAGTCTCACAATTCAGAATCTTGACTTGTGTGGAGCCGTGGAGATTGACATTTCACTGTTATTATCTCTGCACTTGGGGAGCAGCAAGTGTAAACTACCACGGCATTCCCGGCACCTTGGCGGGGTTTTTCTGTCAACTCGCTGTAGCATTAGCTCCTTGAACTGGACCACAGCGCTCGTGGTGCAGTCAGGCTTTTCTTGGAGTGTAAATACAGCAGTTCCTCGTGGTATGAAGCTCTCCACAGTCAATCACTTTGTTGACGAGGGAGTGAACGTGTGCTACCATGAGTGTTCAGTACTGTTGCAGTGCTTGTGTGGATTCGCTCGTAGCCCCTCCACCAGCACACTTCTCGGGCGTTTGTCGTAACATGAAGCTTGTTATGGATGTCTAACAATATCCATCAGTCGCACCGCGGCACATTCATGCACTTTTCAGTCAAACCAGTTGTTCCACAAAGACATGTGTAGCTCCCACAGTAACACGAGGAAACTGAGTTTTCTTTTAAACTACAGGGCGTTCTTTATTCAGCTTCGTCCCGTGAAAACTGACAATAACAAACAACAAATAAATTTATATGAATCATATTAGATAAAACAAAGTTAATATTAACAATTTAGAAGACGACTACGTAGCTCTACAATATTGAGAGACATAAGCTTACCTCGCTGGCAGCTTGTTACCAAAAGGAGCTAGGTTCGTTGCACATAAAGGTTCATCATTCTTCATAACATTTCTTCAAGAACAATATTCCACAACCGGGGTCCATTCAAACGTTAAATGACCCGCGTTACATTCTTCTCTTGCAATATTCATCAAATACATCTCACACATAAAGCTTAAGTCTTCTTTGGTCCTGGTAGGCGAAAACTGGATTACCGCTGTTTTTCAAGATATCCCTTTCCTGTACGTCCCTGAATTATGTCCCCCAGGAAGTAGAATAGAAGATTCCACCCCAATACAACACAAAAATATACTGCGCACCATGAAAACCATGCTCACCATAAACAAATGAAATAACCATATTAATTTATATATTGGAAATATTATTCATGCCATTTAGGTAACTGATGACAGTTATAACATGGAAGCATATACTGCATGTACTTGTCTCGCTTTTCTCTCTCAATTTATCACAGAAATTTGTGATTGTAAAAGTGTCGAGTGCCATCTAAGAGACCACCACCATTCGCCATACTCCTATGAAAGTGTCCTCTTCTACGGCTTGATCAAACAAGAGTGACTTCAGGGAAAGGGAATCATCTGCTAGTCTCAGGTTTATGCTTCAAATATCTAAGTGTTTAAAGTTAGATATTATATATTTATATAGAAATATATAAACAAATGTAGTGTTGTTCAAGCTGTTCAAGATTAATAAGGGTGAAAAGGGGAAACTAGGAAATGAAAAATGTTAAATATGCCCTGATATACTTGATTTTACTGTTCCATGTTACTGATATGTGGAGGTGCAAGGAGTGTAGTGTATCTTTTTCTGGTATCTTTCCTGTGACATTTTTACACACCCATCTGACTGACTGAAATCAATACCCAGAAAATATTTGAATTTGCCTAAATCTTTCATCTTAAACTTTTCTGTGAGCATCTCTTTCCCCTCTTTCAGTCTCTCTTCATTGCTGCAATGATCAAGTCATCTACCCATGTGATTATGATCACCTTCCCTTCTTTTGACTCTTTGGCATAAACACAGTGGTCGGCTGGGTTTTGTGTGAACCCATCCTCAGACAATCATGCAACACCATATTCCAATTTCGCCCGGATTGTTTAAGACATCATAAAGTGATTTTTCTAACTTATAAACTATACCCTCTTTTTCTTGGTAACCCTCTGGTGGATTGATGTAGATCTCATAGTCCATGGGAACGTGCAAGTACGCTGTTTTTACGTCCATTTGGTGCAAGAGTAAATTCTGCTGTGCTGCTTTCTGTAGCACGACTCTTACACTTGTCAAGTTTGGGTGGGTGAAAATGTCTCACCATAGTCTACTCCTACTCTCTGGCTGTAACCCTTGGCGACAAAACATGCTTTGTATTTGTCTCTTCCATCTACATCAGTCTTGATAGAGTAAACCCATCTACCCCCCTACTGTTTTCTTGCCTGCAAAAAGAATCAGAGGTTTTGTGAATGTAGTTTGAGTAAAAAGTTTTGTTTAGAATTCTGAGAAAAAAACAGGAGGATTCAAAAAATGTGTTTTAACAATTGTGAAAAACTGTAAACTAGAACATTTTGCACGTGCCAGGCACAAAGGATGATGAGTTTCTAGAAGAACTGCACTATTTGTTATACTCAGCTTTCCTCTCTCAACACTATTGAAACTGTGTTTCAGAAACATGGTTCCATACCTGACAAGTCAGTGGTAAAAGCAGTAGCCACAGCTCTCGCCACGTCTCACCCCTTGCAAAAATCTATAGAGAAGGGTGAGTCTTTGAGCACATCATATCTTCGAAACAAGTTTTACAGGGAAAACTTTAATCCCATTGAGCCCACTGAGTACACGCTTGATGAAAGGGAAAAGATAAGCTTTCAGTACATGCCTTTACTGAAAGATGTTGAAAACCACAGAGCACATCAGAGTAATGGGAGAACTGGAGAACAGCATACTTATAAATCATTTCAAGATGGCTCACACTTTAAGAAAAATGGTTTGCTTTCAGGGGGTGAGTTTAAAATCTTGATAACTTTGTACATAGATGATTTCGAGGTATGCAATCCTCCTGGTACTTCACTTATGAAACACAACCTCTGCCTCCAGGCTCACATTCAGCACTTTTCTCAATTTACTTGGCAATCTTGTGCAAATCTGATGATGTGAAGAAGTACGGTTATGACAGTGTCTTGCATCCTCTTCTTCAAGATGTAAAAACCCTTGAGCAGGATGGAATTTTTGTTCCCTTGCTTGGTAAATGTGTTAAAGGCACAATTCATGTTGCGGCAGATAACCTCAGTGCTCAGTTTAGCGGGTTTTAATGAACGTTTTTCTGGTGGAAACATCTGCCAATTCTGTACAGCAACACGAGCAGAGATCCATACAAGTCATGTGAGATCAGGTTCATTTGATCTGAGGACTAAAGGACTACATGACTCCCATGTAAATTTGGCACAGCAGAACAGTTCAAGCTGTTTTGGCGTGAAAGGACTGTGTGCAATCACCAAAAACCTTGCCCACTTTAGTGTTCTGACAGGTTATCCACCAGATATCATGCATGATGTGTTTGAGGGCATCATGCCTGTGGAGCCTGCGCATTGTTTGCTCCTGCTGATATCCAAGAAATACTTCAGACTTGAGCTTCTAAACAAATCTATCCTTAGTTTTAACTTCAAGTGGTCAGACAAGACTAACAGGCCTCATGTTATCCCACACACATTCCCAAAAGCAATCGGGGAAATGTTCATGAGAACTGGGCACTGATAAGATTTCTTCCATTCATCATTGGGCATCTGGTGCCGTTAAATTAAATGGCATGGCAAATTTTCATGGTTTTAAAAGATGTTGTAGAGCTGGTGGTTGCTCCAACACACACACCTTGAGTGCAAAATTTCAGAGCACTGCAAAAGATACCAAGACCTCTTTCCTAATGTGAACCTTTTTCCCAAACATCATTACTTAGAGCACTATCCTGCACTCATCAGGAAGTTTGGTCCTCTTGTTCGTCTCTGGACAATGCAATTTGAGGCTAAGCACAGTTTTTTTAAGCACGTCATCCGACACTCAAACTGCTTCAAGAATGTGCCCCTCTCGCTAGCTTTTAAGCATCAGCTCATGATTTCATATCACGAGAGCATCTAGTTTTGAAAAGCCTCCTTTTGAGATGACAAGTGTCTCGACACTTCCTGTTAATGTTTTAAAAGAAGAAATTGTTGACATTATTAAACAAAAATTTCCTGGTACAAGAGAGGTACATTTAACTAGATCTATGTCAACCAAAGGTTTAAGTTTCAAAAAGGGCATGATTATAGCTCATGGGTCTACAAGTGGACTTGTTGATTTTGGACAGATTATTCACATTTTTGTTATTCAGGAGAGACTGTTTTTTTTTTATCGTTAAGAGACTTTGTGGGTGGTATAGTGAGCATCACAGAGCCTTTGAGCTCATGGCATGTGCAACCAAAGACATAGATCTGATTGAGCTTCGTGACCTAGCAGATGACTACCCTCTGGCAGACTACTTTGTTGGATCTCTCAGAATGGTGACATTTAAAAGGCACATACATGTATAAGGTATGATGACATTCTGATTTAAGATTTGATGTTAATTGGACTGTCACTACTGTCTAGGAATTAAAAAAGAGGTGTAATTATTTCATGAGTTACAGATTTATCTAAACAATCCTTAAAATAGCCTGAAACTAGATGAACTGGTGAAGAAAAATTTTATGCAAAAATGACATTGCAGTATTAAACTGGTAATATCATAAACTAGGTCTTAATGATGTTGGAAAAAGTAACCTTACAGTATCTTATATCCTTTTTGTTTATTTTAACCAACATGTTGTTGGTCAATTTGTTACACACTGTAGCTTTCCTATTTTTATTATTATTTTTTTTTTTACAGAAATTTCATGTACAATAGTGAATCTAGAAATATATTTTAGGATAACCAATGAAAATAAGTCTCTCAAACTTAGATAAGATGTACTCTTGTACATTTTATATTTATATGTATTTATATGTGGGTTTGCCTTTATTCACAGATTGTTGTGAACAATGAAGCTCAGAATCATCCTCGGGGAAAACGATTCCCAGAGACTTACGCTGCAGGATGGGATTCCAGATTCCAGTGAACTTAACATAAAGAGGCAGTGTGGAGTAGAGGACCACTTCAGGCTGCAATTTATGGATGCCTAGTTTGGCAATGAGTTTACCAACTTGACTTCAGTGTCAGAAATCCAGGACAAAAGTACCTTAAAGCTTGTCTTTGACTCAGCTGCCTCTGCCTTGCCTGGTGGCTCCCCACCTCCACCCTACTTCACTCCTGCTACATCATGGTCTGGTAATGACTCATCACTTTCATCTGGCAGCTTGTGTAATACAGACATTCTGTCTAATCCTGAGTCCACCCCTTTAAGAGCCTCTGGATGGCCTGCTGTTTTTCTTGTTCCTCGATTCCCATATGATTGTGAGCTGCAGCTGGACAAAGCCAATGCTGCATTCAAAGAAAGTGGAACTTTACTGAATCCAGACATTAGACTTAAAACTGCCTTTCTTGACAGTTTAGCTGACACAATTGTTCAGTACAAAGTGTACCCCTCAGACAATGAGTTTGAAGAGGTTGCTGAAGCCCTTGTGTTATCCCATCCATGTCTGAAAGAGCCAGGCTCTGCCACTGGATATAATGGCTGGAAGGTGAACTTAAAGTACAAACTTACCAAATACAGGAACCTCAAGTGTCTTGGATGTACAGAGGCTGAACTGAATGCCATGAAAAGATAAGAGAGACCCTGTTATTAGAAGTATGGAAAAGGAACAATGAGGACGCAGTGGCAGCACTGATGGAGAAGACCTTTGCACACAGAAGGCAAGAAGTTGTTTGTGATGCACCCCTGATTGCTGATTTCAAAACCAGATGGCCGGGTCTCTTCTGTATACGTGAGGTAGGTGAATAAATGCACAGCGCTCATTTACTTTGAAATATGATGTCTTCATTTAATATGTGCAGTGTGATTTATATCCTTTGAAGTAACTTGTAAGGTAATTCAAGATTTGGTGAAAGATGACAGTTGTTCAACTAGTTGGTCATTTCAATGCTGAGATAACCAAACTTGCTTTTGTGTACCCTTTTTTAAATTTAAGCTAACTGCTGAATTTAAGAGGATTACAACTGTCAATTTGCTGTCAAAGTTCTTCTCTGAGCTGGATGATCACTCTTCAAACTTGATGAGGGTGTTTGGCAAGAAAGGCAGCATTCAAGGGAGAAAGATGAAGAGCATCATGATACCCATCACCCAGGTATGATAACAGAAAAAATATAGAAACTGTACAGCTTTAATATTTACTTCATATTACAGTTTTTCTCAATTGTTTACACACATATACTTTTACTTGAGACACAATGACCACAACATGTAGCTCACGCACCACCCCCCTGAACCAATTCTGCTAAACTACAAGCACAATTCCTGCTTCACACTCAAATTGCAGTTCTAAAACACATTTTTCTCAAAACACTACACATAATTCTCTGCATTTGGCACAATTGTCATGAAGAAAATCTCTTGTTTTTTCAAGGAACACACTGTCATTCAGAATTCTAAATTTAATTGTCCTATTATGCACACTGACTCATCACATGGACAAACACCTATCACACAGCTTTACAATTAGCAATCAGAGCTTTAGCAAAGGGCAACAGGTGAGCTCTGGAGTCCCTGTGCTTTCTTATCCCGCAGATTCCTAGCGATCATGACTGGACCTCCTGCTGCGGTCCTGCTGTCGTCCTGCTCAAAACCTACTGCAATTACTACTGTTTAGTCCTAATCTGATTTAAATCTGTTAAGACTCAGTACAGCTACTACCATTATTGTTACTACCATTGTTATCAAAATCACCATAATACCTTCTGTATACTTCATTGTCATTATCATTATCTACATTTCAATACTTCTGGTATTATTACTGCTGCTATGCATCTCTGCTTGTGTGCTCCTTCTCTCACACCCCACCCCCTCTGCCTCTCTCTCTCTCTCTCTCTCTCTCTCTCTCTCTCTCTCTCAACCCAACCGGTCAAGGCAGATGGCCGCCCATCTTGAGCCGGGGTCTGCTCCGAGGTTTCTGCCTTCTAAAAGGCAGTTTTTCCTCGCCACTGTCGCCAAGTGCTTGCTCAAGGGGGAATGTTGGGCTCTCTCTATTTCACAATTAATTAAAGAGTTTGGTCTAGACCTGCTCTAATTGGAAAGTGTCATGAGATAACTTTTGTTGTGAATTGGCGCTATATAAATAAACTGAATTGAATTGAATTGAATAGAGCTCTTCTGTTTTGCAGCAACAGATGCCAACACTGGAAACGGGGAGGATGAGGATGAGAACGAGGAAGGCCAAGGACCGTAATCTCTGATGAGATTCGAGCCACTGTGGTTGACCATGTGGTCAATCATGGTCTAACAATGAGAGAGGCTATGCAAAGAGTACAGCCAAATGTGAGCAGGTTCACTATAGCATCCATTGTTCGGACTTTCAGAAATGGGAACAGATAAGAAATCTCACTAGAAAATTGCAGTACTGCATATCAATACAGAAGAATAAGAATCAACTTTATTGGCAGTATATATATTTTTATATACACATACTGAATTTAACTTCTGCATTTAACCCATCCTTAGTTGAACACACATGCAACACCTGGCAAATTACATGCAGTGAAACACACACAGGAGCAGTGGGCAGCATCAGCGTAAACTACTGATATGTACAAGGGCCGCGCTACCATAGTTAAGCTGGATGCTAATTATGTTTAATGCATTAGCATGTCAAGCCAATGCCTTTTAACACAAACGACTCACCAATTCCTCTTGTACAGCCGACACAACGTGTGACCAAACACAGTAGTTGGCATTTGATCTAGTTGGACAATCATCGATAAGCATTAGGATTACAACCGATATACGATGAAACGAACATTTGTCTAAAGAATCCCACCTGTTGCAGCAGTCCGTAGCCTTCTCCCACACCTCTACATGGGAGCCGGCACAGGTAGCTTGTAATAGGCGCTGCAAGCGCCGTGATTGGCCACTCGTAGTCTCGCGAGCAAACACGTGAACAGATGCGTTCACGTCCCCTTCACACACTGGGACATGTTATTATCCCGGTTACACTGACGCTATCCTAAGGGAAAAAACCTAAGCTATAAAACTACAACTGAAATTCACTCTGGAACAGAGGCAAGAAAAGAGAGTAGATCATAGTACAAATACTAGGCTGTGGCAAGAAAAAGGCTGGAGTGAACATTCACGGACGAAACACACTGGCACAAGACAAGGAAAACGCATACTATTTGAACACAAGGGGTAATGGGAAACAGGTGGACACAATCAGGTAATCGGGAAGACAATCCGACTGTAGACATGAGGAAGGGCAAGTGACCTGAAACGAGAGGAGAGCGCTAAAGGGCTGTTAGCTAAGAAAAAGAGCAAGCCAACATGATGGAACAACGAAGGACGAGTAGGTTGCTTCGACCGACGTTCGATGGAGATGAGACTAAGTATGAACTTTGGGAAACCAAAATGTTGGGATATTTCCATTTATCAGGGATAAAGGACACGGTGCTGAGAGAACCGATGTCAGAAGAAGAGATAGCAGCAGATGCAAAGATGCCTTCCTGCATATGCAGAGTTGATTTTACTGTTAGATGACAAAAGCCTCTCATTACTTATGAGAGATGCGACCAACAATGGAAGAAAAGCCCTGACAATATTGAGAGAGTATTATGCAGGGAGGAGAAAGCCCCATATAATAAACTTGTACACCACGTTGACATCGCTTCAGAAGGCAAACCATGAAAGTGTAATGGACTATATCATCAGAGCAGGAACCGCCATCACAGCACTGTGAAATGCAGGTGAAACATTAGGAGACGGCCTGCTAGTGGCTATGGTCCTAAAGGGACTGCCTGAAAGTTTTAAGCCATTTGTAATACATGTGGCACATACAGACGATAACATCACGTTTGCAGAATTCAAGCTACATAGTTTTGAAGAGACAGAGAAGGTAAACACAGCTGAGTCGAGCGACATTGTGATGAAAACTCAAGGGAAAACCGGACAGCGGCCCGCCAAAACAAGCACACATGGCTGGAACAAAGATGACAGAGAGATGGTGTGCTTCAAGTGTGGCACCAAAGGCCACCGAGTGAAAGGATGTTGACAGAAGACATGGTGTAGCCTTTGCAGAAGTGACACCCATAAGGTTCGTACTGTCGTATCCCCAGAGCATTTTTTCAGTGAAGTATGAGGGGGGCTACAGTTGTCTTTAAAGAGGGTAAAAATGCCTTGATAACCAGAAATGGTACCAAATGTAACATTCATGTATATGGCAAGCTGTATTATTTGCATACTGAATTTGAACCTAATGATAAGTGTAATGCATGTCACGACATACAGACGTGGCATGAGATATTAGGCCACTGCAACTATGATGATGTTCTTAAGTTGCAGAATGTTGTTGAAGGTATGCAGATCAAGGGCAAAATGGGTAGGTCCGAACAAGAGTGTGAGGTGTGTCAGGGAAAATTTGCCCAAACGTGCAGTCATTCACGGATGATTATTCAAGTGCAGTGTTTGTATACTTTCTAAAGAAGAAAAGTGACACAGTACAGGCTATGAAAAAGTTCCTAGCAGATATACAGTATCCCCTTATGGGAAAGTGAGGTGCATCAGGTCGGAGAACAGATTGGAGTTTACGTCCAGTGATTTCCAAGCACTGTTGAGGAAAAACAAAATCAGACATGAAACGTCAGCTCTGTATTCCCCACACCAGAACGGAACCGCTGAGAGAGGCTAGTGTACTCTTTTTGAGATGGGTAGGTGCATGATAGCTGAAAGTGCACTACCAAAGCAGCTACGCAGTACAGACAACAGCAATAGTACGCAACAGATGTTTCAACAGGCGTACAGGACAGACTCCTTATGAGCTGCTGACAGACAAGAAGCCTAATATATCTAAAGTGCAAAAGTTTGGGTCTGTATGTTACACGTACAAACAGGACAAAGGGAAACTTGATTCCAGATGTGACCAGGGGTGTTTTGTAGGTTACGACAAGAACAGCCTGGCGTATTTGGTGTATCATCCAGATACGATCAACGTACAAAACCACAGGCTAGTGAAGTTTGTGAGCAGAGCAGCTGTGGAAAAGTAGACACAGACAGATGAACCAGATCCCAGTGATAGCTAGGACATGTGAGACTCAGGACTAGTGAAACCATGCAGGAGATCAGTAAGAGTACAGAAAATACTCCAGAGCCAAGTGTATGGAGTAGAGGCGCATGTAGTGACAGTCCAGGTGCAGTAGCAAGATCTAATGACCATAACCAAACACAACAGAGTGTGACTAGTGGTGAACCCGAGAGTAGGAGGTATCCGATTAGAGAAAGAAGGACACCAAGCTACTTGGATGACTTAACTAACTGAAGACAGTGATAGTCATGGGGTTCATATCACTGTAGACTACTGCTGCAGAGTGGTATGTGGTATTCTACAGACATTTGAGGAAGCAATGGGATCAGCTTCATAATAGGTAAAAACCATGGATGAGGAAATCCAGTCCTTAAACCAGAACAACCTTTACCGCGACAGTACTGCCAGTAGGCAAGAAAACAATGGGGGGTAGATGGGTTTACTCTATCAAGACTGATGTAGGTGGAAGAGACAAATAAAAAGCACTGTTTGTGGGCAAGGGTTACAGCCAGAGAGTAGGAGTAGACTATGGTGAGCAATTTTCACCCACGGCAGACTTGACGAGTATAAGGGTGGTGCTACAGAAAGCAGCACAGGAGAATTTACTCCTGCATCAAATGGACATAAAAACAGCGTACTTGCACGCTCCCATGAACTATGAGATCTACATCAATCCACCAGAGGGTTACCAAGAAAAAGAGGGTATAGTTTATAAGTTAGAGAAATCACTTTATGATGTCTTAAACAATCCAGGCAAAATTGGAATATGGTTTTGCACAATTGTCTAACAGAGGATGGGTTCACACAAAACCCAGCCGAAAGACATGCTCACCGAAAAGTTTAACATGAAAGATTTAGGCAAATTCAAACATTTTCTGGGTATTGATTTCAGTCAGTCAGATGGGTGTGTAAAGATGTCACAGGAAAGATACACTAACAAGATACTACAGCGTTTTAATATGCAAGACTGTAGGGCCAGAGAAACACCCTGTGAGCAAAAGCTAGAGTATACTGAATGCAGTAAAGATGGAAGATGTCAGGATGTATAGGGAAGCTGTTGGAAGTCTTATATACCGGAGTACTTGTACTAGACCAGATTTAAGTTTTATAGTGAGCAGGTTATCACAGTATTTTGCTGAGCCTACAGAGGAGCAGTGGGTAACTGTGGAGCACGTACTGAGGTATCTCAAAGGCACTGCAGAGAAAGCGTTAAGCTTTTGGAGAAGTAACAGTGAGAAACTAGGTATACAAGCCTACAGTGATGCTGACTGGGCAGCTGATACCAGTGACAGACGCAGTTCCACAAGATACTGTGTTAGCCTTAGTCAGAACAGTTCTCCAGTCTCGTGGAAGACTAGAAAACAACCTACTGTTGTGCTATCCACCTGCGAGGCGGAGTACATGGCACTGGCTTCAACCATAGGGGAGTGTCTATACCTAGAGCAGTTACTTGGAGGTATAGATAACTACAAGTACAGACAAACTATAGTACAGCGCCTGCGTCGTTATGTTGTTATTCCAGTTGATTTACTGCAGCCGTACAAGAGAAGAACTGTCTGACCGTCAGACTGATGTGTCCGCAGTTTAGCAATAAACATGCCAAGAGCGGCTAAAGATGATTCATCTCCATCGTTCACTTTTTTCCTCCGATTGCAACGTTAGCTGTAACAACAATGTACCACAACTTAACACAATTGAGAAAAAGTATAACTTCATACTTGAAATTTAAAGAGGAAATGTATGAGGGATGGAAAGAACTAAAACTAGATGGAGAGGGGGTAATGTACTTTACCGAAGAAGGATCTATTAAAATATGAACCTTTGATTTGACAGTGTCCATTGATGTTACAATGGTAGTTACTGTTTCCTGGGACCACATGCTTTAATTTGACATATTTCTATGATTAAATGTTTTGCTTGGACATAAATCTAATGCATCCATGGATATTGTAAGTTCATATATCATATCAAGTTGTCAATAAAATTTGTTACATTTGAAAAAAGTTTAATTCAGTGTTTCATGTTTGTGAAATCTTCTCTACCTGTTGATCAAAATGGTTTCTCATTGCCTTTTTTTATTGTACTACATACTCAGACCGATGCCATTGATGTCATGAGAGTGCATCATCAAAGCCCTGTGTGTGCATCTGAACTAAGAGCCCGAGAACCTTGTGAAAGAATACATGGTATGTAATTTAGGTTTTATTCTCCAGTCCTTATTCTGACATGTTTAAACAAACCAGTGACGTAGTTAAAAAAAGACAATGTAATTATAGAATCTTTTTTTTTCTTCTTTTATAAAATGGGATTGACAAGACAAGACAACTTTATTTGTATAGCCCATTTTTACAAGCAGTTTGTTTCAAAGGGCCTTACATAACATCACAGCAACATCCTCTGCCCTTCGACCCTCACACTGACTAGGGAGAAACTCCCAGAAAAACCTTTAACAGGAAAAAATGGGAGAAACCTCAGGGTGAGCAACAGAGGAGGGATCCCTCACCCAGGACGGACAGACGTGCAATGGATGTTGTACAGGCAGGAAAGCAGTTAACAACATGAGAACTAATTACTAAAAAGACAAATAACACAAAATCTCAACTCATAAAAATGTTAAATTTTCATGTCATTCATCCGTTCAGTTTCACTTTCCATACCACTTCAATATGATTTTAACATTTCACAAGACTGAAATTATAATGAAATGCTGTATCATTCATGTATTTTTCATGTTCTGTTGAAAACCACTATCCTATCAATTCAGTTCAATTCAGTTCAATTCTGGCCCGCAAGGGAGAACCACTCCTAACTATATGCTTTACTAAACAGAAAGGTTTTAAGTTTGGTCTGAAAAGTGGAGGTGGTGTCTGCCTGTCGAACCCAGATTGGCAACTGGTTCCACAGTAAGGGTGCCTGATAGCTGAAGGCTCGTCCTCCCATTCTACTTTTATGAATTCTGTGAACTGCAAGTAAACCTGCACTCTGTGATCTGAGTGTTCTATTGGGAATATATGGGACTATTAGATCCTGCAGGTATGATGGGGCTAGTCCATTTAGGGCCTTAGGACAATAGTGAGTTGCAGTAGTAACGAAGAAGTAACGAAAGCATGGACAAGTTTTTCAGTATCACTCTGAGAGAGGACGCTCCTAATCTTAGCAATATTACGGTAAAAGAAGGCGGGCTTAGAGATCTGTTTAATGTGATGGATAAATGACACATCCTGATCGAAGATAACGCTGAGGTTACTCGCATTCGTACTAGAGGCCAAAGTAATGCCGTCCAGAGAAAGAATATTATCAGCTATTCTAGTTCTAAGATGTTTCAGTTCAGTTTATTTATATCCCGGACAGGCTTGACTTGACTGGCATGAAAAGTGGGGTGGACTCTGAGGGAACGAGGTAGGCGAAGGCGTACCGCAGCGTGATTTATGACATGGGTGATGGGGAAAGAACCTACGAACCGCGGTGCCAGTTTTTTGGAAGGCACCTTCAAGTTGAGGTCTCTAGCAGAGAGCCACACCCTCTGTCCCGGGTGGTATGCAGGAGCAGGCCTCCTCCTGCGGTCGGCAGCCCTTTTCACCCGGTCCCGTTGTCGGCTAAGCACCTGCCGAGCTGCCGCCCAGATCCGCTGACAGCGGCGTACCAGAGCGTGGGCCGAAGGAACCAACACCTCAAGCTCATTATCAGGAAAAAGAGGAGGATCATAACCAAAAACACACTTGAATGGAGTAAATCCCGTAGCAGAGGTAGGTAAAGTATTGTGAGCGTATTCTACCCAGACCAGGTGGTTGCTCCACGTAGAGAGGTTCTGGGACACCAGGCAGCGGAGGCCAGTCTCAAGTTGCTGATTGAGACGCTCGGTCTGGCCATTCGACTCCGGATGATATCCGTAGGTCAGGCTGGCTTTAGCGCCAATGAGTCGGCAAAACTCCTTCCAGAAGTGGGAGACAAACTGAGGGCCCCTGTCCGAGACAATGTCCTTGGGGAACCCATAGACACGAAAAACATGATGTAGCATGACTTCGGCCGTGTCCTTGGCAGAAGGCAACTTGGGTAAGGCTATAAATTTAACCATCTTGGAAAATCGATCCACTACTGTGAGTACTGTGGTATTACCTCGGGAAGACGGAAGCCCCGTGACGAAGTCCAAGGAAATTTCTGCCCATGGCCTGGACGGTATAGGTAGAGGATTCAGGAGCCCCATGCGAGGCCTGGCAGATGACTTGTTCCGAGCACAGACCGAGCAAGCCTCTACATATTCCCGGTTCTGGTGGCCACTTCCATGGATGGCCACCAGAACCTCCGGGAGATAGCGAACAGCGTCCGTCTAATCCCCGGATGGCAGGAGAGCAGGGAGGTGTGAGCCCAATGGACCACCTGTGGGCGTAACTCAACAGGGACAAACAGTCTATTCTTAGGACACCCACTAGGAGGCGGAGCTTCACCTATAGCCTGCTTTACCTCTTTTTCTATTTGCCAAGTGACCATTCCAACCACACAGGAACGTGGAAGAATTGGTTCTGGTTCTTTGGCAACAGGCTCGGGGTCGTAGAGGCGTGACAGAGCATCAGGCTTGACGTTTTGAGACCCCGGCCTGTAAGAGAGAGAAAAATTGAATCGGTTAAAGAACAATGCCCACCTGGCCTGGTGAGAATTCAGTCTCTTAGCATGTCGAATGTATTCCAGGTTCTTGTGGTCAGTCCATACTATGAACGGCTGAGGGGCCCCCTCCAGCTAATGCCGCCACTCCTCTAAAGCTAGCTTGACTGCCAACAGCTCGCGGTTGCCAACATCATAGTTCCTCTCAGCCTTGGATAGCCGCTGTGACAAAAAGGCACACGGGTGCATCTTGCCATCCTGTTCGGACCTTTGGGAGAGAATCGCTCCTACCCCCTCATTGGAGGCATCCACTTCCACAACGAACTGCCGCTGAGAGTCAGGTAGGGTGAGGATGGGTGCCGAGGTGAAGCGTCGCTTGAGTTCCCGGAAAGCAGCCTCCGCCTCTGGAGTCCACTGGAAACATACCTTGGAGGAAGTCAACGCATGAAGCAGAGCAGCTATGGCGCTGAAACCCCTGATAAACTGCCTGTAAAAGTTAGCAAATCCGAGGAACTGCTGAACCTTCTTGCGGTTATCTGGTGTGCGCCACTCAGCGACCGCACTAATCTTAGCCGGATCCATCTGAACCTTGCCTGGGGCTACTATGAAGCCCAGGAAGGAGATGGTGTTGGCATGAAACTCACTTTTCTCCGCCTTTACATACAGCTTATGGTCTAGTAACCTCTGTAGAACCTTCTTTACATGAGCCTGGTGAGAATCTAGGTCAGCGGAGTAAATGAGTATATCATCAAGATAAACATAAACAAACTGACCTAGATAATCCCGGAGGACATCATTGATCATAGCCTGAAAAACTGCTGGTGCATTAGTTAGACCGAATGGCATGATATATACATGACCACTAGGAGTGTTAAACCCCGTCTTCCATTCGTCACCTTCTCTAATCCTGATCAGATGATAAGCATTGTGGAGGTCTAGTTTAGCGAAAATCTTAGCCTGCTGGATCTTATCAAAGACCGATGACATGAGGGGTAGGGGATAGCGATTCTTTATTGTTATTGCATTCAATGGGCTATAGTCTATACATGGTCTTAGTGACACATCTTTTTTTTCAACAAAGAAAAATCCAGCTCCTGCTGGAGATGATGATGGGCGAATGAGTCCTGCTTTCAGTGAGGTCTGGATATATTCATTCATGGCACCACTTTCAGGGCCCGAAACGGAGTACAACCGTCCCTTGGGTATGGTAGACCCAGGAATCAGGTCAATTGCGCAATCGTATGGCCGATGGGGAGGGAGAGACAAGGCCTTGGTCTTGCTGAAAACCTCCTTGAGGTGGTGGTAGCATGTTGTCAACTTAAGTCTGAGTGTTCGGCATCTGTGGAAGATTCAGCAGAAACATAGTTAACATCAGCCATAGGTGTCTGTGTTTCCAGGCATCTTTTCTTGCAATCTTTTCTCCATCCCAGAATTCGACCTGACATCCAGTCTAGGTGAGGGTTATGGTTTGTCAGCCAAGGATATCCCAAAACCTGTCATGATCTGCTGTCTATCAGTCACTGGTTTTTCTGTTTTCCCCTGAATGCTTCATCCTTCAGCCCATTTTCACCTCAATCAGCCTCACTGCTTTCACCTGTTCTCCTCACAGGTTATAAAGGCAACCCCTGTCCTTCCCTCTTTGCCAGATTGTCCCTCAGCTCTAAATGACACTCCAGCTCTGCATACCAGCTTGCCTTGCCAGTTGTAACCCTGCCTGCTTCCGTTTTTGCCTCCTGCCCTGTTGTTTGGTAAAGTACCCTGATTTTTTCCCTTCGTTTTTTGAAGGTGTTTTTTGTTGTGACTTTATTTTTTGCTGAAGAGGTTTTTGTTCTTGGACTGTTTGTTGAGGTTTTTTGAAGAAGAAGATATTTTTGTTGTGGTTAAGTTTTGCTGAAACGGTTTTTTGTTATTTGACCTTTCAGTGGACTCCATTCACCAGCCCCGCTCCCTGGTGGACATTACTGCCTCAGCTGCCTCGCCTGAATTAGCTAATAAAGTTTTGTTTTTGCTCCTTACCGACCTAGTCCTGTGTGTTGCATTTGGGTCCATATACTCCCTGGTTTCAAAACCAGTGCCTGAGAAGGAGACTCAAACACAAAAAAGCTCATTTCCTCACCATGATCCTGGATGTTCAAAACTAAAGTTTCAGTCTTGTGGGTGATAACAAATAGTTCTTTCCCGTCGAGTGCTCTGGCTTCAAAAGGCTTTACCAAGGGCTCGGTATTTAAGCCGATTTTCCTAACTAACCCCCAGTCCATTAAACATTCATCTGCCCCAGAGTCAATGAGTGCCATAAGCTCAGTGGAGACAGCATGGTGCGTTACCTTGACCACAGTGAGATGACGTGAAACGGGGCCGGTCACCGTGCGTAGACTCACCTTCGTAGGTCTTTTAACCGGGCAAGTGACCACGAGATGACCCTTCTCCCCACAGTAAAAGCATCGACCCTCCGCCTGACGTCGCTGTCGCTCCTTAGGAGAGAGCCAAGCCCGTCTAAACTGCATCGGCTCCCTTTCATCCTGTGCGTGGGGGGAAGAAGGCTCATGTGAAGACAGGAAAAGACTGCATCCGTCCGATACTTGAGTGCAGGAATAATTCTTCCGCCCCGACATTCCGTTTCGCCACTGCCTGTTGAGCTCGCGGAGACGGTTATCGGTCCAAATGGCCAAGGCGATCAGAGAATCTAGATCCGGGGGAAGATCCAGAGGGATCAGCTGGTCCTGAATGGAAGGCGCCAGTCCTTTCAGGAAAACGTCATAGAGAGCCGTGGAGTTCCACCCGCTCTCCGCCGCCAGAGTGCGGAAGCGAATGGCATAATTGCTCACCGACTCTGTACCTTGACTCACCCCGCACAGCTCTCGTGCTTTTTCACGATCAGAGGTTATTGGATCAAAAATCATCAGCAAAGCCGCTTTAAATTCGGATAAGGAATGACAGAGTTCAGAGTCCCGTGCCCACTCCGCCGTAGCCCACGCTCTCGCCCGACTGGTCAGATGGGAAATAATGAATGCTATTTTAGACCTGTCGGTGGGAAATGCATGGGGAGAATGTTCAAAGTGGATAGAACAATCAACCAGAAACGGCTTACATTGGTTGGGTTCCCCGGAAAACCGCTCAGGAGAGGCTAGCCGGATTCCCGTTCCCACGGCGAACGGAGCTGGGGCTGGAGAGGGGGCTGCCAGAGCCTCCGGAGCCACGAGTGATCCTGATGTCTTAGCTTGTTGGCTCTGGAGTTCTCTCACTTGGCTGGACAAGGCTCCGAAGTGAGAGGCCATGGCTGTTTGAAATTCCTCCTGACGAGTAATACGGGCTTCTTGATCCCGCGGCTGCCGGGTCTCCGCTGAGTCCATACTGGCCAGTGTGTACTGTCAGGCAGGGGCTCGGAGCAGGACTCAGATGCAGAGACTCATGTAGCAAGATCAATCTTTATTACGAATGTCTGTGGCAAATCCTCTTGGCGTGATCATACAAAGACGAAACACACTGGCACAAGACAAGGGAAACACAGACTTTTTGAACACACGAGGGTAATGGGAAACAGGTGGAAACACTCAGGTAATCGGGAAGACAATCAGACTGGAGACACGAGGAAGGGCAAATGACCTGAAACGAGAGGAGAGTTATACTTCAAAATAAAACAGGAAATGACGAGACAAAAAACCCAAAACAAGACAATACCTCACCGCGGTGTGGCAGTGGGTTGTTCTTGTTTTGCTCTATTAATGTTGAATAATAGGCAGTTCTGGCTTCACGAAGGGCCTTTTTGTATGCCAATAGACTGTCTTTCCAGGCCCTCTGGGATTCAGCTGATTTGGAGGAGTACCACTTCCTCTTCATCCGTCTTGATGTTTGCTTCAGCGTTCGTATACCCTCGTATGATTTGTAACCTTCTTTTTCAGGGGAGCAACCATATCTAAAACTGTGTGCAATGTGGCTGCAGTGTTATTTACAAAAGAATCAATTTCAGCAGGATTAATGTTTAAATCGGTACGCTCTGTTGAACTGGTACATGGTGCTGAGGGGAGCTGTGATGGGATTACATCCCTAAATCTGTCTACACTATCTTCAGAGAGGCATCTGGTATAGTAGACATTTTTGTTGTGTGCTATAAAGTCTTCTAGAGTTAGTTCAAAAATTACAAGTGAATGGTCTGAAAGGAGAGGGTTTTGAGGGACAACTAACAGGTTCTTAGTTTCTAGGCCGTAGGTGAGAACTAGATCGAGTGTGTGATTGTGGCAGTGTGTTGGTTCATTCACTATCTGAAGGAAACCTACTGAATCTAAGAGTGAACTAAAGGCTGTCTTAAGACTGTCAGAGTCAAGTCAAGTCAAGTCAAGTCAACTTTATTTGTATAGCCCATTTTTACAAGCAGTTTGTCTCAAAGGGCTTAACATAACATCAGCAACATCCTCTGCCCTTCGACCCTCACATCGACTAAGGAAAAACTCCCAGAAAAACCTTTAACAGGAAAAAATGGAAGAAACCTCAGGGTGAGCAACAGAGGAGGGATCCCTCACCCAGAACGGGCAGACATGCAATGGATGTTGTACAGGCAGGAAAGCAATTTGCAACATGAGAAATGACATTACTAAAAAGATAAGCAAAACAAAATCTCAACTGTTTAGTTTCACTTTTTGCTACCACCTCAATATGATTTTAACATTTCACAAGTTATAAGAAAATTATAGTAATGAAAATCATAATGAACTGCTGTAACATTCATGTATTCTTTTTTTTTTTTTTTATGTGATGTTGAGAATCACTATCCTATCAGTTCGATTTCGGCCTGTAGGGAGAACCACCCCGCCCATAGTCGGTACATAGAGGAATGACAGGCAGATGTCAACAATACACATTGGGTTGGTCATAGAGCCGGCTACAGTTCAACTTGAAGATCTGGATGGAGAGATACCTGCAGAAAGATACAGAGAGAGAGAGAGAGAGAGAGAGAAAGGGAGGGAGAGACACAAGACTACGAGGAGCACTGGACACACAGTTAGTGACATAAAATAATGAACTGCATGTTAATCTGACGAGGGGAGAGGATAGAAGAGGAGAAGGAGGAGGGGAAACTGCTTGGTGGATCATGTTTGTGTCCCCCGGCAGCATAGGCCTATAGCAGCTTAGCTATGATAGAGATTTAAAGATTAACAGTTAGTCAGACCTATTCTACCTGTGGCTATATATCATGAGGTGAGTGAAACTATGCCTACCAGCCCTACACACTTTATTTGGTGCTAACTATATGCTTTATTAAACAGAAAGGTTTTAAGTTTAGTCTTAAAAGTGGAGGTGGTGTCTGCCTGTCGAACCCAGATTGGCAACTGGTTCCACAGCAGGGGTGCCTGATAGCTAAAGGCTCGTCCTCCCGTTCTACTTTTATAAATTCTGGGAACTGTAAGTAAACCTGCGCTCTGTGATCTGAGTGATCTATTGGGAATATATGGGACTATTAGATCCTGCAGGTATGATGGGGCTAGTCCATTTAGGGCCTTATATGTAAGTAGGAGAATTTTAAAGTCTATTCTGAATTTTACCGGAAGCCAGTGAAGAGAAGCTAAGATGGGGGAGATATGATCCCTTTTACTGATTCCTGTTAAAACTCTAGCTGCTGCATTTTGGATCAGCTGCAGGTTATGAATAGAATAATTTGGACATCCTGACAATAGTGAGTTGCAGTAGTCCAGCCTAGAAGTAACAACAACAAAGTTTTTCAGCATCACTCTGAGAGAGGACGCTCCTAATCTTAGCAATATTATGGAGGTGAAAGAAGGCAGTCTTAGAGGTCTGTTTAATGTGATGGATGAATGACATGTCCTGATCGAAGATAACGCTGAGGTTCCTCGCAGTCTTACTGGGGGCCAAAGTAATGCTGTCCAGAGAGCCAATATTATCAGCTATTCTAGTTCTAAGGTGTTTGGGGCCTAGAACAATGATCTCAGTTTTGTCTGAGTTTAATAATAAAAAATTGGAGGTCATCCAGTCCTTTATGTCCGTAAGACATGCCTGGAGTCTGGCTAATGGCTCTGTTTCTTCAGGCTTTAAGTATAAGTACAGCTGAGTGTCATCAGCATAACAATGAAAGTTTATGCCATGTTTCTGAATAATATTTCCTAGAGGGAGCATGTATAAGGTGAACAGGATCGGCCCAAGCACTGAACCTTGTGGAACACCGAGGCTAACCCTTATATATGAAGAGGAAACATTATTAACTTGAGCAAAGTGAAATCTATCTGTTAAATATGATTTGAACCAGCGTAGCGCGGTCCCTGTGATCCTAGTCTCATGTTCTAATCTGTGTAATAAAATGCTGTGATCTACAGTGTCGAAAGCAGCACTGAGATCTAGCAAAACAAGTATGGAGACAAGCCCGCGGTCTGATGCCATGAGGAGGTCATTTGTGACTTTAACCAGTGCTGTTTCTGTGCTGTGATGGGCTCTAAAACCAGACTGAAACATCTCAAAGAGACTGTACCTGTGTAGGTGATCAATCAACTGATTTGCAACCACTCTTTCGAGTATTTTAGATAAGAACGGGAGGTTGGATATCGGCCTATAGTTTGCTAAGATGTCTGGGTCAAGTGAAGGTTTTTTAAGTAAAGGTCTAATAACAGCGGTTTTAAACGCCTGTGGTACATAACCTGTTGTTAAGGATAAGTTTATCTGATCTAAGAGGGAAACGCCAATCAAGGGAAAGACGTCCTTGAGGAGCTTAGTTGGGATGGGGTCTAAGAGACATGTAGTTGGGTTAGATTTGTTAATGTTGGAGGTCAGCTCGGGGAGGTCTATGGGCAGGAACCTGTCCAGAGATGGAGTAGGATTAAAAGAGATTACTAGAGATGGCACTATATTGGCTATTCTGGGAAGATCTTTATTGATTTTTTCTCTAATGTTTTTGATTTTATTGGTGAAGAAACTCATGAAGTCTTCACTGCTAAGAGCTGCAGGAATACAAGGTTCAACAGAGCTGTGACTCTTGGTCAGCCTGGCTGCAGTGTTAAAGAGAAAACGTGGGTTGTTCTTGTTTTTCTCTATTAATGTTGAATAATAGGCAGTTCTGGCTTCACGAAGGGCCTTTTTGTATGTCAATAGACTATCTTTCCAGGCTCTCTGGGATTCAGCTGATTTGGAGGAGTACCACTTCCTCTCCATCCATCTTGATGTTTGTTTAAGTGTTCGTAAATTTGAATTATACCAAGGAGCTAGCCTCCTATGATTTCTAACCTTCTTTCTCAGTGGGGCAACCATACCTAAAACTGTGTGCAACTGTGTGGCTGCAGTGTTGTTGACAAAAGAATCAATTACTGCAGGAGTAACGTTTAAATCAGTACGGTCTGTTGTACTGGTACATGGAGCTGAGGGGAGCTGTGATGGGATTGCATCCCTAAATCTGTCTACACTATCTTCAGAGAGGCATCTGGTGTAATAGACCTTTTTGTTGTGTGCTGTAAAGTCTTCTAGAGTTAGTTCAAAAACTACAAGCGAATGGTCTGAAAGGAGAGGGTTTTGAGGGGCAACTGACAGGTTCTTAGTTTCTAGGCCATAGGTGAGAACCAGATCGAGTGTGTGATTGTGGCAGTGTGTTGGTTCATTCACTATCTGAAGGAAACCTATTGAATCTAAGAGTGAACTAAAGGCTGTCTTAAGACTGTCAGAGTCAGCATCCATATGAATGTTGAAGTCACCTGCTATAATGACTTTATCTGTGCTGAGCACTAAACTAGATAAGAAGTCAGAAAACTCAGACAGGAACTCTGAGTAAGCAGCAGCAGGTGGGCGATACACAACAACTAATAAAACTGGCTTTTCTGACTTCCAGTTTTGGTGAGACAGGCTGAGAGTGAGACTCTCAAATGAGCTACAGATAGATTTAGGTTTGGGGTTAATCTGAAGACTGGAGTGGTAGATTGCTGCCACTCCTCCTCCTCGGCCTGTGGCTCGAGGAACATGATAGTTAATATAACCAGATGGAGTTGATTCATTTAAACTAACATATTCTTCATCCCGTAACCAAGTCTCAGTGAGGCAGAATATATCAGACTGATGATCAATAATTAGATCACTGACTAGGAGGGATTTAGAGTGGAGGGATCGTATATTTAATAATCCACATCTGACTGTCCTATTTTTTGGCTCTAAATATTTGCTAGTTTGTATTTTTATGAGGTTATTATGATTAACACTTCTTAAATTTTGTGCTGGTTGGACTATGGGAGGACGAGGCACTGACACTTTTTCTATGGGATTATTAATCTTAGTATTACTGTGTGAATTTACATTTTTATTTATTCTAATTTTAACGGAGGGCGGCAGTCCTACAGAAGCAGCAGAGAAGTGTGTAAGACAGCGACTCTGCTTCCTGGCCTCGACCCTGGGTTGTCAGGGTGTTGGTTGTCTAATAAACTTGGCCATATTGGTAGAAATAAGAGCCGCACCACCCCAAGTGGGATGAACGCCGTCTCTGCTAATGAGGCCAGGTTTTCCCCAGAAAGTCTCCCAGTTATCTATAAAGGCCACGTTGTTTTCTGGACACCACCGTGACAGCCAGCGATGGAGCGATGACATGCGGCTAAACATATCATCACTGGTCAGATTCGGGAGGGGACCAGAGAACACTACGGAGTCCAACATGGTTTTTGCCAAATTACACACAGACTCAATATTGACTTTGGTGACCTCCGACTGGCGTAGCCGAGTGTCATTAGCGCCGACGTGAATTATAATCTCACCATATTTACTCTTATCTCTCGCCAGCAGCTTTAAATTGCCCAATATGTCGCCCGCTCTGGCCCCCGGGATGCATTTGACTATGGTCGCTGGTGTCGGCTTCACATATCGCAAAACAGAATCGCCAATAACCAGGGTCGGTTTCTCAGCGGGTGTGTCGCTGAGTGGGGAAAAGCGGTTAGATACATGAAGCGGTTGGTGGTGAACCACGGGCCTTTGTTTTGGACTACGCTTCTTTCGAACCGCCACCCAACCTCCCTGACTTCCCGGCTGCTCGGGGGCTGCCGGGGGGCGGCTGACATCAGCTAAAGTAGCTAAAATAGGCCGGTCCGCACAGGCTAACTGCTGCTGGCTAGCTGTCGGGACTAATGGACTGTGATCTACAGTACGAAGCCGGGCCTCTAACTCACTTAGCCTCGCCTCCAAAGCTGTGAATAAACTACACTTTCTACACATCTCACTCTCACTAAAGGAGGCAGAGGAATAGCTAAACATTTCACACACCTTACAGAAGACGGGAGAGGGAGAGGCAGAGGGAGAGTGAGTGGAAGAAGCCATGTTAGCACTAAGCTAAGCTCAACGACAAACAGGACGGGGATCGGAAAAGGAAAGAATCTAGATGATCGTGCGGTTAATAAACTTTTCCTAAAGTGCTTGTGTACTTATTTGTAAGAACCAACCACAGTAAAAGCTAACACAAAATATGTCAACTGAAGTACACCAATACCACCGAACACCAAACGCTAGCAAGTGAATGAGTAGTGCGAGAACAGGAAGTGACGCAATACGTTACCCAACGCAGGAGGAAGAGTCAACATCCATATGAATGTTAAAGTCCATCCATCCATTTTTTATACCGCTTATCCGTCAGGGTCGCGGGGGAGCTGGAGCCTATCCCAGCTGACTACGGGCGAGAGGCGGGGTACACCCTGGACTGGTCGCCAGTCAATCGCAGGGCCAACACACAAAGACAAACAACCACACACTCTCACACTCACACCTAGGGGCAATTTAGAGTAGCCAATTAACCTAATGTGCATGTTTTTGGTATTGTGGGAGGAAGCCAGAGTACCCAGAGAAAACCCACGCAGGCACAGGGAGAACATGCAAACTCCACATAGAAGGGCCCAGACTGGGATTCGAAAATGTTAAAGTCACCCACTATAATGACTTTATCTGTACTGAGTACTAAACTAGATAAGAAGTCTGAAAACTGCCTAGAACTGCCTATTATTCAACATTAATAGAGAAAAACAAGAACAACCCACGTTTTCTCTTTAACACTGTAGCCAGGCTGACAAAGAGTCGCAGCTCTGTTGAACCTTGTATTCCTGCAGCTCTTAGTAGTGAAGACTTCATGAGTTTCTTCACCAATAAAATCAATAACATTAGAGAAAAAATCAATAAAGATCTTCCCAGAATAGCCGATATAGTGCCATCTCTAGAAATCTCTTTTAATCCTACTCCATCTCTGGACAGGTTTCTGCCCATAGACCTCCCTGAGCTGACCTCCAGCATTAACAAATCTAACCCAACTACATGTCTCTTAGACCCCATCCCAACTAAGCTCCTCAAGCACGTCTTTCCCTTGATTGGCGTTTCCTTCTTAGATCAGATCAACTTATCCTTAACAACAGGTTATGTACCACAGGCATTTAAAACCGCTGTTATTAGACCTTTACTTAAAAAACCTTCACTTGACCCAGACATCTTAGCAAACTATAGGCCGATATCCAACCTCCCATTTTTATCTAAAATACTTGAAAGAGTGGTTGCAAATCAGTTGATTGATCACCTACACACTTCCCAAATTCCCTTCCATCCAAGAAACTGCAGACCTAGTAGTCCATGTGTTCCACCTTCATGGTATGCTTTTGTTGTCTCTATCGTGGCTTCCCAGTTTACTTCGCACTGGGGAACCCAGACTCACAGACTTCAGTTTGTCCTCTGGCTTTCATCCACATTTCAAGGGTGAGCTAGAGAAGGCAAATCAGGACCTGGAGTCAGCTCTCTTGTGTGTTGCTTCCACCCACCCTACCACCTTGGGTAAACACTGATGGTTAAACATCTAGTTGCCTAGTTATCTTTTAGTGAGTTCATCAGTCTCCAACTTTTAATATATAAATACTTTCAGCCACTAAACCTCAGTTAAGACAATTCAAACTCATCTAGTTCCTTCTTCTGTTCTTATCATTTTGGAAGCTTCAGCACAGCAATTAGAGTATTTATGACTACAATATTTTAATTTGTCATCCCTGTTATTTATCTATTTATTTATTGTTGCTTTGTGTGTCTTTGTACACCCTGCTGTAAAGTCTATCACTGCTGATCTGAGTGTCCTGCTGCTTCATACTACACTGCAGTATGCAGCCTTGGCCACTCTCTTCCAGTTTTTATGGATTCACATCAAAGCTCCCCTCCTGCAGCCTTGCCAGAGAGAGTCACATAACTCAACCAACATGAAAGTGCAGCCAAGTGTAAATTTTTATGGACAAAAGAAAAATAAAAAGTAAACATGCTGAACCTTTTACACGCTAGATAATGGAGAGACAGTACCAAAGCGCTTGTCCCAGTGCCTCTGTCCTCTCAGCTGCTTGTTGTTTACTTTTAACCTGTATGTCTGAAATCTGTGATTCTTTCTACCTACAGCACATGGGCAGAAGTTTTGGATTTGCAGTAATGGTCACCCGAGGCCAAGGAATTTTCTGGCTGTTTTATTCTCAGACTTGACTTTGATGTGGATGGATGCATTCACCATTCTTCATCTTACAGAAAATTAGAAGCATATATGTCAAGGTCATCAGTTACAGCATATGATACAGTGCTGACTTTGTTTTGGTAATGAGTAGTCTCTCAATTTGCTGAAAATGATAACACTTCTCACTTTTCACTTTTCAATTTAGTTCCAAAATAAACTATGAGTCAAAGGGGGGCAGCCATGGGGGGCTGTGGCCTAGAGGTTGGAGAAGGGGTTTGTGATTGGAGGGTCACCGGTTCGATTCCCCCACCGGACGGGCAGGAAAAATTTGGGTGTGGTGAAGTGATTAATGCAAAAAAAAATGCCCCCCCCCCCCCCCCCCCCTCCATTAGCCGGCTGATGTGAGCAAGGCACTTAACCCCCCAATATGCTCTCCAGGCGCTTGATGCTGCCCACTGCTCCTGTGTGTGTTTCACTGCATGTAATTTGCTGGGTGTTGCATGTGTGTGTTCAACTAAGGATGAGTCAAATGCAGAAGACGAATTCAGTGTGTGTATGTGAAAATATATATACTGTCAATAAAGTGATTCTTATTCTTCTTCAAAGACTACATAGTGTATAATAATGAGAGAGCATGATTATTAAAAGTGAGAAGTAAGGTCACCATTAAAACCAGTGTAAATTCAGAGATTTGTTTTGAAATAAATGAACATGTCAGAAAATAACGGAATGTCAACTATGTCATAAACGAATTATAGAAACAGACTGTTATAACAGTTTTTCACAATTTTCAATTCAGGATTTTTTGGGCAGCTCAATGACGCATTGGTGCCATACTAGCATCACTATTCCTCTAACACTCACTCAATCATGAGTTAACACACAGTCACTACAGTCCACATTTTTGCTAGCTAGTTAAGCCTCCATCCCGCAAATGCATCTTCCCTGGATGCCAGAATTTGCAGAACAGTCAGAATAGAGTTTCAAATTCTTCTCTTCACATACAAAGTCCTTAATGTTCAGGTGCCATTTCATCTTACAGAGAGAGTAACTTATCCAACTAGAACTCTACGTTTTAGCCTTTAATCATCAAGCTCTAGTCCCATGGAATTATCTACCAGTTTTAGTTAGTTATGCTGCTATAGGATTAGACTGCCAGGGGATCTCCCCAGTAATGCAGGCCGCTAATTTGACTTCTTTCCTATGCTTTCTTGTCTTGCAGGTCACCCTGGATCTTGTGTAGGCCTCCTGTTGCTTGACACAGACTACTGTTATTACCACTTAGTCACTTATTATTATTATTATTATTATTATTATTATTATTATTATTATTATTATTATTATTAATACCAGTACTACTACTATTATAACTATCATTGTTGTTAATATTGTCTTTATTGTTCCAGGACTCTTATTATTGCTGTTATCTGTTTGTGATAACTTTTGTTGTGATTTGGCGCTATATAAATAAATGGTCTTTAATTTAACATACTGATGGAGAGCTGAAGATCATCACCCACCTCTGCAGTGACCATTTTTACAAACTTTCACTGGAGACAACTAAGATTCATGGATAATCCGCTGTTACTGATAAACCAGGCCAAACTGGTTATTTCTGTACCTGGTCTCCATCCTAAATACAGGTTAAATGTTGGTTGGGGCAGGTAAACATTTCAGGTCAAAATATTATTTTGGCCAAATGCCAATCTTTGTGTGAAGTATAGTAAGGGATTAAGATGACATGAAATATTCTACAAAGTGTTCTATATAGTGTTCTACATAGATTTCAAAAGTGAACAAACAAATTCAGTGGCTGGTAGGGATGTTCAAATATTCAGTGCAGATGTGGTAGGTTAAATTCAGACCATGCTTGTTGCTCTCAGGAAATTCAGGAAATAACCTAGAACCTGCTCATTAGTCACTGAACACTGATAGTAAATTACACAGGTTATAGACTTTACACAGAAGAGGTTACAGACATTTTGACAGCTGCCCTCTTCGCTCTCCTCTTATTGAACATATCAGTTCAATTCAATTGAATTATATTGCGTCAAATAATATCAGAAGTTGTCTCATGACATTTTCCAATTAGAGCAGGCCTAAACAAAATTCTTTAATTTAATTTTTGGTACAGAGACCCAGTAAAAGACCCAAGAGCAACACATAAATACTATACATAGTAAACTCTTTTAGGTATCCTTATTTCCAGGTTCTCAAGCCACTAGGAGTATTGCTGTGGACAACTCCACATCCAAGCTTCTCACACTCTGTTCTTCAACTCCACTTAAGAGGAGGGCAGTACCACCAGATAGCTCATCGAGGGTGCTGGGTCCTGTCTTACAGCTTCTTTCCAGGAAACTGAAATCAGTTACTAAGTTAACTCCAGTTACCCCATAACTCCAATGATAACACACAAAACAGCTATAGGCCAAAAAGTGAACATCCCTGTAATGACATAAATAACAAAAAATGTGATAATTTTATATTTATCTAGGTTTGTTTTGAGTAGGTGGTCTGATAACTGCAATTAAATCTGATGCTATAGAGGAAGTGTGGAAGACTGAAGCTTAGTGCAAAAGAAGCCTTAGAGTTATATTTCTCTCTCCATTTTGGTCTTTTCTTACAAAATGAAACCCCAAAAGATGACAGTTTGAGTCTTCTTCAAATTATTTTTGACTGTAAAAACAGGCAAAAATTTAATTCCTATACATTCCACATAAAAAAAAGATTTTATTGCATAACTTACACAGCTCTCAACTGCAGTGGCTCATCCATCTGGTATGCATTTAGGGCATGCTGCAAGGAGAGGGGGTTCAAGCACACAGGCTCAAAGCCTGGATGAAGAGTCATTCATTGTGACTCTTCAGGAACTCTCCACAAATACTTTGAACCTGTAGGATTATGTGTTATAAAGGTGTTAATTCATGTTCTGTGTTACTCTAGACATCCAAAAGGTCACATACAGACTTAAGGTTCGCACAGTGAAAATGTTTGGAGTAAAAATATTTATTTCAGAAGATAAACATTTAATTCAGTTTCCTCTGGAGAGTTTCTTCTGTCATGTGTGTTCTTTAACTGTTGGTTCAGTGGTTGAAGAGACAGAAGATGATTTATGTTACCTTATTTCCCAGCAGACATCAGGTGGTTTCTGATTTAAAGCTTTCAGCTTTCCTCCCCACAATATATATCCACAGATATCCCCTCTCAAATTTTATCTTGTAACTAAACACATTATTTAAGTTGCTGCTATACATTTTCCTCTTTAATTCCATACAAAGGTGTGAGAGCTTACGTAGAAGTTACGGATTAGTTTTGTGATCACAAATTAATTCAAAGTGTTTCCATACCTTGCAGACTCAAGGAATCTTTTATTACTTTTTGTACAAGAGAGAAAACTATATTAGGTATCCACAGTATCTGTATGTCACAATGTACTGGCATAACTTGGAGTGTAGTTCTACATCACTTCAGCAAGGTGCAAAGTTAAACTACTTAAAGTTAGCAAAGACAAGGTTTTCAGCTTAGTTTCTAGGCTAGGGTCAAAACCAGGAAGGCAGCCCTAATAAGCAAATTCATCCAAAGGTGTTAGAAAATCATCAGTATATGGATGAGGCAAAAGGTCAGCCAGGAAGGCAGCTGTCAGTTTCCAGGTAAAGGGTTTAGGGGTGTGGACAAATGGTCATAAAAATTATGTCCTGTGTCCTTACACTGCAATTGAGAAACACTGTTCTACAATTGTTGTACAAACATAGCTTTTCCACAAATGTTTTACCTTGCCCCATCCTTGCCTGTGAATGGCTAATCATTTTCAGGATGTCCCATACTCAGTAATGATACACAGTAAAAAAAAAATATTTTAACCTAGATAGAGTATTTACAACTCTACTTTAACAGGAGAGTTAAAAGTTAGTGTAAACTTCTGCAGGCCTGCAGTGAAAAATTCAACTCTACAGAGTGATGATTAGTGCCAGTCTGCATGCGGTCATCAAAGCTCTGCAGCACATGGTATTTTCTCCACAGTTAGTGTAAGTAACGTTAAAATTCCCATGCTGGTAACATCCTTTAATAATTATTTTTCAACTAAACAGGGTTTTATAGTTTCACTGATGTCAATTGAGGACATGTTGGCAACATGTATCCATTGTTTTTAGATGATATTGTGGAGTAACTACATGCTAATAGTTTTGAAGTTTGATATCTTCTCACTGAGTTAAGATGCACCCATATAACATGTTAACTACCTATCTCTTCTGAATGCTGCTGAGATAATAATATTGCCACCTTACGGCATAGTTTCAACAACCAAATTATTGTTTATTAGTATGTTAATAATCCCTAATTAGCTTCCATGCGAGGCGAACAAACTTTCAGAAGTGGGTAATGTTCCCTCTGTGCCCATTAAGTTTACTCTACTGGTTTATTGTTTTAAACCAAATGCCAAATGAATATGCTGATTTAGAGTCTCACTCCTTGGTAAGTAGGCTAAAGTTATGAAACAATACTACATGCTAGCCACACTTGACCCATTTGCAGTAACTCATGAGTTACTAGTGTCACGATGAGTCAGCGTCGCTGACGCAGAAAAATACTGAACCCCGATGCAGAGTCAAAAGAGCAGGCAGGCAGGCAGACAGGTCCAAGCAATAGTCTTTTATTAAACTAAGCTAAACTCAAAAATCACACTTACTGTGGCAAAAAACTGCTGGGCAAACATGGCAAGGCATAGCAAGGTAAAACAAAAGTTCCTGGCATGGCATGGAGAAAAATGCAGATCCTGGCATGGCATGGGGGGGGGGGGGGGAAGCAGACGCACTGACAATGGTGACTGGGAAGACAAGGACTAAATAGACAAGACAACGAGACACAGGTGACACACATCAGGAGAAAGCAATCAGGAAAACTAAAGCAAAGCTACATGAAAACAGGACATGCAGGGGATGAGACACTTTCAAAATAAAACAGGACATGACAAAAACCTTGAACATAATACATGGAAGCACAAGACAAACATGGAACATGGCACATGGACAGAAATCAAAAGACAAAGCATAACCAAAAAACACCAGGCATGACAACTAGAACTGGTTGATAAAGGATCTTAGCTAGCAGCTAACCTGTTACTTGTCTGTCTTCATACTGTAGCAGCTAATTAATATTAATTTCAAAGTATTGTTTCATGAAAGAAGGTTAGTTAGAACATCGGGGTAAAACAATATTACAATTTTTACTTGGTCAATACACCAAATGAATTATAAAAAAAACACTCCTTTGGAACTACCTAAGTTCATAATTGTTTCTGCTGTACGTTACAATGAACGAGAACGATCTTGACTTCAGCTTCAACTCATCAGCATTTTGTGAAGACATGAGCTTACTATATTTAATTGACCCTATGATTCTCATCAGAAGGAAATGCATTGCCTTTCAAATTTTGTAACAATTTCTGTAATATTGTTTTCCTTCTCATTACTTCAGTGTGCCTAAAATTTAACATACCAGTGGGCAGACATCTAGATATGAAGGTGTAAGACCAGTCTGACACAGAAGTTGATGCAGAGGCTCTTGAAGAAATAGTGAAGGAGTCATTTTTGTCATTTGGCTTTTCTTAATTATTGATCCTATTAATCCGAATTTGTTATTCAGTTATTAATTTTATCTTAATGTAGCCAAGTGGATAGGGGTTACTGTGTTTTTTTTGTATAATTGGTGCCCTAGTATGTTGGTGCCCTAGTATGCCACAGCGTGGCGTCGCTGTGGGGCCAGCCAGGTCGGGGGTCTTGTGGGAACGCAGAAATCGCATGAGACTCGATACACACGCGAACTGTCGTATTCCTAACACAAGCAATGGCGAAGGTGTGTCTTTCTGGCATGTGCGCGAAGAGAACCAAATAAATGTGTTCCATTGGGAGAGTATTTGATAGTGTTAAATGATTAGAGTGTAATGAGCCGACGAGAACGTCTGTGACTGAATACTTTGCTCTTGTTTCACGTTGGTTGAGGGTGTGTTTATTTGGTCTATGTTGTGCTGGGAGCAGACCTAGATTGTCCCACGTCAGCGTAAGTACCTACCGATAGTTTATTGAAATCCTCGTTAAGATATTTGCAGTATCAAATATTGTTTGTCATGTTGTGTGTTGTTGTTGTGTGTAGATGGGAGATAGAGAGCTGTGTGTGCTATGACCAAGAGAGGGGCAGGGCTCTCAAGCTACAGACTGGGAGTAAGTGAACACACAATTTTGTTTCCTGATTACGGTGTATTGTGAGTGGATTTGGATTTGAAAATTCTATATTTTGCAATAGGATATGAATATATATGTTGAGTTAAAACCTGACATGTATGATAAAATGATAAAAGGAGAGGATTTGGCCACTGCTGTTGTCTGTTTTGTCTGTTTTGCTTTGTTTCGTCTCGTTCTAACAGACATCTACCTCAAACTTTAACAAGTTAATGCTGTCCTTGTTCAAAGGCAGTCAGGGTATTAAAGAACCACAAACAAATATTTGTTCGTGTCCTATCATTTCATGATCTGGTCACATTAATATTGTTTTATTTTATTTTATTGAATTTTACTGTATTTTATCTAATTATAATTAAATCATTGTTTGTCCTTTTTCAGTTTGCAGGTTTTTTTTATTGTTACGCACTTCGTAACTGTGAGTTTTGAAAAGTGCTATATAAATAAAGTTATTATTATTTGTTTCCACTGATATGACAAATGTCAAGATGTTTAAATCACCTCAGAGGGTTTTTTTTTTTTTCGCCAGAGAAGAATTCACATTAGGATTATATGCACAATATTACATTAACTTACTAGTTCATCACACAGTGATTCTTTTCCTTTGGTCTTTCCCTTCTCTTGCTATTATTACGTCATCACATACTGCTATGAATTATGGGTAATTTTCTGAACGAAGCCTGGTGAAGCTTCTAAAAGTCTGCAGTTTTGTCTTGAATGTTTAATGGACAGCCCTTCAAGCTGCATGGATATATTTCCATCAAATAATGTACATAATGTATAATGTTTGATTATGTCTGTAGGGTCCATAAGAGAACAAGGGCAGTTGTGGAGCGTGGCATTGGCCAAATGAAGAGACGCTTTCATGTCCTCCATGGAGAGGTGCGGCTAAACCCCTGATAAAGTCTGCAGTCATCGTGGCCTGTGCAATACTGCACAACATTTGCAAGGCTTGGCAGATTGCAGAACCTCTTGAGGATGATGGTGATGAGGAGAGCGATGATGATGGTGGTGGTGGTGAAGAAAACATTGACTTTCCACAGGGGAACTTGGCTCAAAGTGGACTACCTTACAGAGCCCACTTTACAAATTTACATTTCAGGTAAGTTACAGTATATGTAATTAGAAAATGTGTGAATGCATTTAATCGATGTACCACATAGTTTTACCAAACATCACTTACAATAGTTACATACATGACACATTACTCAAAGACACAATATGTATTTGTCAGCCAATTTATTTTTTAGGAACTGAATTTTCAGTCTATAGTACTCCTCCTGTAGGCAGAGAACTCTTTTCTGCTGCATTAAGACATCCATCGTCAACTCTAATCTTCTGTCCTGCAGGGATGGTGTTGGAGCAGCAGGTGCAGCAGGCAGGGATCGTGTTTGAGCGGCAGCAGCGGGCAGGCTGGACTGATGGTTGTACATCTGTGATGTTGCTGCACCTTCACATTATGACGGTTCCTCTGATGGCTCCATGCTACAGAAAGGGGAACACATTTAGTTTAATTATTGTTTTGTTTTAATTGATTTAGTAGAAGGAACATGCACAAGCAATACGCTAAATGGTTTATGCAATGAATAAACACTGTGCTTAATATTTTATTTTCCTGCCTCTTGATATATAAAAACTCATTTGTTCTACCATTGTTGCATTTCAATGGCCTGCAACATTGAGGAGTCAATGCCGTCCCTCAGCCCAGTGATGCCAACTTCTGACTGCCAGTATATCAAATACTGTTTCTGCAACCTGGGACAGCTGCTTAGAAGGTGGTCCACCCCCTAAAAGGAAATCCAGTAAATCAATATATACACAATAATTAGGCATTTAAATTAACTTTGCCAGCAGGTGTAAGGAAGTGGTATATCACTCACCTGTGCGTGAAGCTTCACGTTTTTGTGCCGCAATCTCCTCTTTTGCTTTTGACTGCAACACATACCACCACTTCTCGCAATCCTCACTTGTGCGCGCAACCAACGGAAAGGAGGCATCTGTTGTGCTACAGTGTCCCAGGCTTGCTTCTGGGCTTGCACTGTGACACTGGGGCTAAATTTACCCCTCAAAACACTTTTATGCTCATTGATCAATTGAGCCAAAAGCAAACACTGTTCCTCGGTCCAGTTGGGTTTTCTTGTTCTTTTTTTCTCCATTGTCGTTCAATAGTTTGTAGCAGATGTAAAAGCATTGGGCATTCAGTAGGATTATTTTATAGTACAGTTTACTATTCATTTAACATGTTTTCTTTTATGTGATATGTTATTTACAATTACACAGTCTTCATAAGATTAGATTCCATGATGAAGTTTATCAATTTGAGGGTCCTTCCTTTGACTATTATCACCAAAAGTAAGTTTTTTATCCAGCTTTTAGGATCAACCAATCACAGCTTTGGAAATGATGACTCATACCGAGCAACGCGGTCAACCATACCTCCTCACTAAGATAGGAGTTTCTGTCCATTCCTTGCTCAGAGTTCTCTGAGAATGTTCTGGAATCACTCCTAAGCTAAGACTCCTTGCTGGGAATTTTTAGCCTAAGTTAGGAGCTCTCTGAGAGGATTCTCAGAACCATTCTCACTTACGATAATGGTGTGGAGAATGTTCTCCATGACAAACACAATCATCACCTGCAAACAAATGGGCAAACCCATGGCATGCCAGCCTAACAGTAGGCAAGCACAACTGTGAGGAATCAGCAAGTTAGAACAGAGATCAAAACTGGGCGCATATAGGGTGCAGCTGATGACGTCGCATCCACAGGTGTGATTAATTTGGTATAATGCTCCTGACCCAACAGTTACACATGCACTGAATGAAATAAAACAATTACCACCAGTTATAAAAAAAGATGCAAATTTTACTTAGAGATTTTAAAGATTATTCAAAGTTTTCCCTTCCTACGATCTCAAGGCTTGGAGTTCTATAGCTGAGGGGCCAGGATAGCAAATGTCCTGTGGCTCCCCCCTCCAGGCAAGAGGGGGCAACGCCCCCTCAAATAAATGTCTTGCCCTCTCAAATCAAAATTTTAGAAGTTGAAAAAACAACATTTTAACAACATTTGACAAAATATCTGCAATAGTGGAAAAATCCGCTGAAAAATGGATACAATACAGTATCAGATTCCTCTCATCTTTCTGTCCTTCCTTCCTGGTACCGCACACGACCACGGCAAAGCAGGAGCTTAGTCTTCAGGTGAGACACCCAAGTTGGACAGGTCTGGAGGTAGAGGCCTGACAAAGTGCAGTCCACTTCCCCAGGTTGGGGTTGGACACATAGCTAACAACCCAATTCAATGAAGAAAACACTGTTACTATAAGCACAGGGGAAAAAAGTGCTGGAGCATGATGTGTACGCATGGTGTCCCCTTCACATTTCTGAGTGCCCCCTCATATATGCCTGCCTAAAACCGGCCCTGTCTGTGGCCATATGTGACAAGTCAGGATTTTGGAACCATTAGTAGGGGTAGTAAGTTGGCAGATCACAAATAAATTCTAAATTCAAAAAACTGAAGTTATTGTTCTGGGCCCTGAACACCTTAGAAACAAATTATCCAGTGATATAGCAATGCTAGATGGCTTAGCCATGGCCTAAAGCTCCACTGTAAGGAATTTAAGAGTTATCTTTGACCAGGACATGTTCTTTAACACACACATATTGAATATTTCAAAGACTGCATTCTTTCACCTCCACAATATTGCAAAAATTAGGCACATTTTGAGTCAGAAAGATGCGGAGAAATTAGTCCATGCATTTATTACCTCCTGCTGGCTGGATTATTGTAATTCCCTTCTATCAGGCTGCCCCAATAAATCTATAAAGACTCTCCAGCTAATCCAGAACGCTGCAGCAAGATTGCTCACAAGAACCAGCATGAGAGACCATATTTCTCCTGTTCTGGCTTCTCTACATTGGCTACCTGTAAAATTCAGGATAGATTTTAAAATTCTCCTCCTCACATATAAAGCCCTGAACGGTCAGGCACCATCCTATCTTAAAGAGTTGATAGTACCCTATTATCCCACCAGAGCTTTGTGTTCCCAAAATGCAGGACTACTTGTGGTTCCTAGAGTCCTCAAAAGTAGATTGGGAACCAGAGCCTTTAGTTATCAAGCTCCTCTACTATGGAACCATGTTCCGGTTTCAGTCTGGGAGGAGGACACCCTCTCTGCATTTAAAAGTAGACTAAAAACTTTCCTGTTTGATAAAGCTTATAGTTAGGGCTGACCTAGGCCGGCGCCTATTTATGCTGCTGTAGACTTAGACTGCCGGGGGCCCTCCATTGACACACTGAGCTCTCGCTTCCTCTCCTTCTGCACACATTTATGTCCCATTAATGCATATCACTAACCCAACTTCCTCCCTGGAGTCCTTGTGCTTTCTCATCTCGCAGGTTCCTATGGATCGTGGTTGGAGCTCCTGCTGCGGTCCTGCTTGAAACTCACTGCAATTACTACTGTTTAGTCATAATCTATTTTAATTCTGTTACTACTCTGTACAGCTACTACCATTATTACTGTTACTAATACTGCTATGGGCGGCACGGTGGTGCAGTGATTAGCGCTGTCGCCTCATAGCAAGAGGGTTCCAGGTTCGAATCCCAGTCTGGGCCCTTCTATGTGGAGTTTGCTTGTATTCCCTGTGCCTGCGTGGGTTTTCTCCGGGTACTCCGGCTTCCTCCCACAATACCAAAACATGCACATTAGCTTAATTGGCTACTCTACATTGCCCCTAGGTGTGAGTGTGTGCGTGAATGGTTGTATGTCTTTGTGTGTCGGCCCTGCGATTGACTGGTGACCAGTCCAGGGTGTACCCTGCCTCTCGCCCATAGTCGGCTGGGATAGGCTCCAGCCCCCCCGCGACTCTGACAGATAAGCGGTATAGAAAATGGATGGATGGATAGTACTGCTATCATAATCACCATAGTACCTCCTGTATACTTTATTATCATTATCTACAGTTCCAATATTTCTAGTATTATTACTGGTGCTATGCATCTCTGCTTGTGCGCTCCTTCTCTCACACCCCACCTCCTTCTCCCTCTCTCTCCTTGTCTGGCTCTCTCTCTCTCTCTCTCTCGCTCTCTCTCAACCCAACCGGTCAAGGCAGATGGCTGCCCATTTTGAGCCGGGGTCTGCTCTGAGGCTTCTGCCTTCTAAATGGCAGTTTTGCCATCTCATCAGTGGTCCCCACAGCCCTCACCCACCTGAAAAGCAGAAACGCCTACGTCCGCCTGCTCTTCCTGGACTCTGCTTTTAACACCATCATCCCACAGACCCTGGTACAGAAACTCTCCATCCTTGGTCTGAGTCACACACTTGGGAACTGGGTCCTGGACTTCCTGAACAACAGACCTCAGAGTGTCAGGATCCACAACTCCACCTCCTCCTCCATCACCCTCAGCACTTGTTCCCCCCAGGGCTGTGTGCTGAGCCCCCTCCTGTTCACTCTGCTGACGTACGACTGCTCGGCGAAGCATCCCAGCTGTCATGTAGTGAAGTTTGCAGACGACACAGCAGTGGTGGGACACAGCAACAACAACGATGAGTCGGAATACAGAGAGAAGGTGGAACACCTGGTGCAGTGGTGCAGAGAAAACAACCTCTGCATCAATGTGACGAAGACCAAAGAGATGGTGGGGGACTTCAGAAAGGACAGGCGCCCCTCCCCTGCACATTGGAGGAGTAGCTGTGGAAGTGGTCTCCAGCTACAGGTACACAGCTACACAGCTACACCTAACCGAGGACCTCACCTGGAACACCAACACTTCCCGGCTGGTCAGGAAGGCCCACCAGCGTCTCTACTTCCTCAGGAAGCTGCGGCGAGCTGGGCTTGGGAGCTCAGTACTGAGGAGTTTCTACCACTGCGCGGTGGAGAGCGTCCTCTGCACCTGCATCACTGTGTGGCACGGCAACTGCACTGCTGCTGAGAGGGTGCTGCAGAGGGTGGTAAAGGCTGCACAGAGGACCATGGGGGGCAGCCTCCCCACCACCTCAGACCTCTACACAGCACGATGCAGGAGGGGGGCCCTCCACATCATGAAGGACTCCACCCATCCTGCACATGGACTCTTCCAACCCTTCCCCTCAGGCAGGCGGCTGAGGAGCATCCGGAGCAAGACCACCAGGCTCAGAAACAGCTTCTTCCCTGAAGCTGTCAGACTGCTGAACTCCAGCCATGCCCTGTAGTCCCCCCCCAAACCCCCATACCCATACACACACACACACACACACACCCCTAACCCACCCACCCCCACACTACAAACACTTTATCCTACAAGTGCAACACACAAGTGCAATATTAAGGACTCACAAGTGCAATATTAAGGACTACTTTCTGGACTACCTCATACTTGCACACACTTGCACATGCATACTTATGTCAAGATTGGCGGCGTCGCTGAAGCAGAAATTTACTGAACCCCGATGCAGAGTCAAAAAGCGGCTGGCAGGCGTGGTGGAGGTCCAAAAACAAATGTCTTTTATTAATTAAAACAAAAAAACCAACTAATAAGCTCACTCTTACCGTGGCAGAAAATCTACAAAAAAAAACAAGGCATGGCATGGCATGGCAAGGCAAAAATTAATCATGACATGGAAAAACGCAGATCCTGGCATAGCATGGAGGAAATAATGCAGATCCTGGCATGGCATGGGGAATAAACACAGACGCTCTGACAAAGGTGACTGGGAAGACAAGGACTAAATAGACATGACAACGAGACACAGGTGACACACATCAGGAGGGAGAAAGCAATCAGGAAAACCAAAGCAAAGCTACATGAAAACAGGGCACACAGGGGAAGAGACACTTTCAAAATAAAACAGGACATGACAAAAACCTTGAACATAATACATGGAAGCACAAGACAAACATGGAACATGGCACATGGACAGAAATCAAAAGGCAAAGCATAACCAAAAAACACCAGGCATGACAACTTAGGCTGCTATATGTTAAAACCGGATTCTTATTTAAGGTTTAGCATATTTCAGTGTCTAGTTTTATATTTTTTCATGTTCTGTTTTCTGTTTAGCTTATATTCTATTTGTACTTTATATTTTTATAGTCCATACTGCTCCCGGGAGTCCTAATTTCATACCATAAACATGTGAATGTGAGCTGGTATGACAATAAAGTTCCTTGAATCCCTGAATCCTTGAATTTTCTGCATGCATATAAATGTTTGTACAAGCCGTGAAGATTTTGTTTGAGATCTTTTGTCTCTTCCAAATTTTCTTAGTTTTGACAAATGACTTTTTGGTGATTTTTAATGCACAAACAAGTTTTGTCCTCTCTGTTTGAGGGTAAAGGATCCAATCACTTGCATGTTTAGGTTCCATTTATTTCTACACAATGTATATTTTGTGTGCAGAATCAAGACTCTCAAACATACAGATTACATCATTATAGTGATACAAAACAACCCTGTTCCTTTGCGCCCCCAGCCACTGACTCCTTTGGTCAAGGGTAAGAGCAAGGGAACAGTCTGGTGCTAGGTCTCAATGGGAGTATCCCCTAACCCAGCCTGGGTTGAATACTGCAGTATCCAAATAATCCCACCCAGAGAAGGTCTGTTTATTGAAGTTCCATCTACTGAGAAAGGGTTACTGTTACACGAGTGGGTGTGCGCACGCGTGCACACACACACACACACACACACACACACACACAGCCCAGGATGTAAGCAAATGAAACTGAAAACTCACCGTATGCACTATGTCTATACATATTCACAAAGCTCCCATTGGACATCCTTGTCTGCCTTGGCTGTGTGTGTATGTGTGTCTAGAGCAGGGTGTGGTGACCTACTTTCTCTTCCTGTCTTCCTACCTGCTCACCTGTGACTCATCTCCTGCAATCAGCTCCACCTCAAAACAGTTTAAAGAGACTGACTGACTCAACAATAAAATATAATAAAATAAAATAAATAAAGGAAATTCTTTTTCTTAATCTTATTCATGCATGGAGCAGCCAAAAAGGATGAAAGAGTAAAAAACACAAAAGGAAGTAATGGAGCACTGTGTGTGCTTTGTTATTTGTCTCAGAAAGGATGGATGAATAAAAATAAAACACAAAAACACTAGCTTTATGTTGATTAACTGTATAATATTCAAAGTACACATTTAAAGTAATTGCAGCTAATTCTGAGATTGTATTCAAGAAAGCTCTGGAATATTTTTCCTCATGTAAAATTTGTCACTGAAACTGCTTCACCACATTAGAGTAGTTTGGATAGTGATAGTGTGACACTGTAATATGTAAATTTACCTTTTATCGGACTAAAAAATGAGACAAGAATTAGACTGTATACTGCTGGGTAGTTTAATCAACAGCAGTTCATCATATTGTGTAAGATCTTCACAAAGCATTGTGCAAAGCCCACCCTTCTGGAGGGACAATGTCACGCCCTGGTTTTCTGTGTTTTGGTTTTTTGAGTCCATGTGTCATGTTTCATGTGTGTCTTGTATTTTTATTTTAACAGACACTCATTTCACAATTTCAGACTCCTCTTTAACATTATGTGCTCCCCTAGAGAACCAAAAGAGGATTCATTAATACTGTTTAGATGCAGAAAAAGCTTTTGATTGTGTTGAATGGCCCTATCTATATGCAGTACTGGAAAAACTGGGATTTGGAGAAGGATTCATTGCATAGATCAGATAATTACACAATAACCCCAATGCTAGACACTTTCAGAACCATTTAATCTTCACATGAGCATGCGACAGGGGTGTTAACTCCACTGTTGCACTTGTGTTGGAACCATTGGTAGAAACGATTCGGACACACAAAGAAATACATGGCTACAACACAATATTTACCTCAAATAACATTTCTTTGTATGCGGATGGTTTTTTGATGTATATGTAGCCAAGTGGATAGGGGTTACTGTGTTTTATGTATCAGCTGTGCCCTAGTAGAATGCGTAATGTCATGTTAAGGCCAGCCAGGTCGAAAATCTCGTGAGAACAAGGAAATCGCATGAGACTTGCTCCACGCGCGAACAGTAGTCTTCCTAACGCAAGCCATGGTGTAGGTGTGTATTTCTCGTATGTGTGTGTGTATGAAGAGAACCGGACTAACGGTGTTCCACAAGGAGAGTATATGACAGTATATGTATACGTATATGTACAGATGACAGAAATTATTACAGTGTAACTGAGCTGACCGACAGATGTTTGTTACTGAAGACTCCGCACTTGTTTCTTGTTGGTCGAGGGTGTGTTTATCTCTTCTCCGTTGCGCGGGAGCAGAACTATATTGCTGCCAGTCAGTGTAAGTGGCCACACATAGTTTACCAAAATCCTAGTTAAGACATTTTTGGTGTCAGATATTGTTTATGATGTTGTGTGTTATTAGCCATATAGAAGGGAGATCGAGAGCTGTGTGTGCTACGTACAGGAGAGGGGTCTCAAGCTGCAAACTAGGAGTAAGTGAACACATGATTTTGTTTTCTGATTAAATCAGGTGAAAGAGGTTGGAAACAGGAGGCAGCAAAGCTTCAGGTGCCAGGGAAAAAAAGGATTTTATTTCCCTGAAAAACAAATTCTCTACACACAACCTGAGAGAAGACAAGAGGCAAGAACAAAATGGCAATAGCATAAACTCACAGCAGGTCATAGTACTTGTCTCCGAGACCTCAGAAGCTCAATGAGGCTCCCTTAAATAGGGCTGCTGGTTGAGCCCAATTGGTTCAAACCATTATCAAGGGTATCACCAAAATCATAATGGTCCATACAATATTATTAATCATAATAAATCAAATACCAAAATAAACAATGCACCATTTCATTTACCCACACACCATATATTCACACATCACACAATAACTTTGTACAAATACTGTATAACCAACACAATAAAGAAACACATACACCCCTGAGTGCAGTGGGAGGTCCCCCTTGCCCTGTGCTCGATAAAGTCACTTTCGCAGAGAAGCAGTGGAGCCGGACCAGGAGTGCAGGTGAGTGTATGAAGGACCAGAGTCTTTACAAATGGACAGATGACGAGTGGGACAAGTAGTGTGTACCTGTCACGGGTGAGTTGTGGTTGTGGTGTGAGTGAGGGATGCGGCCGGCCGTGTTTCCGGCGCTGAAGCGTCCATGGCGCACGCCACCCAAACCTATCACCAAGCACTTAAAATATGTACACGCTGTTAAAGAGTCCATCTCTCTCTCTCTGTGTGTGTATGCGCACCCGCGTGTACATGTGCCACAGAGTCCAAATAGTCTTTTTTCTCCGATGCTGCCTCGCAGGCCATGTCATCACAGAGCGTCCATCGTGGGACACAGTGAGAAGGGGGGTGCTCACCTTCTCATAGTTGGTTTAACAATAAAACAACAATAAAATATATATTTTACACAGGGATATGTGAATGTACACGTTTGAGTTGGTTCATAATGTTTATTCATGGTCTATATTAAGTTAATTCATGAAGTCTACTGAGTTAAAACCAGATGCGTACTGTGAAATGTGTCAGTTAAAATGAGAAGTGTGGCTTAGAAATGTGTTTATGTATTTATTTTCGGTTTACATAGCAATACAGCCACTGCTGTTTTCTTTTTTGCATTGACAGAGTTCTAAGATAGTTAGAAAAGAAAGGAAAGAGTATTTCTTCTAGTGATGGGTCCAGCAACACCGATGCATTGGTGCATGCGGCGAGCTCATAGAGCAAAACCCCGCGTCGGTGTGCGTATCGCTTTAAGAAAGTCACGTGACCGATACAGGAACTGTTTCAAACTGACACTGACGCGCCAAACTGTGTTTATAAGGAAGCACATCTGTCAATGGGATGTATTGGCCAAAAAAAATCACTGATCTGATCTGATCAGATCTGATCATATCATCATTAAATTCATCAAGAATTATGGTGCAGCCTCAAGCCAAGAGAAAGGTTTCCGCCGTGTGGGACCATTTTGATCTCATGTCGGAAAATAAGGTATTTGTTTTAATATCCTTGTTGTTTCATCCTGTTCCTCTCAGAGTTTCCACTTGATCTATCTGAATTCAAATTCATTTCAAAGTGACTCTTAGTTTACTATTCATATTATTTTCTGCAGGTAAAATGTCGCATTTGTTTGACAGAACTATCCTATTTAAACAAAAGCACCTCTTTAATGCTGAGTCAATATTGGGCCAGGCATGAGAATGATGCCATCCAGGAGGTGTAGAAATACCTGGCAGAGGGCAATATTGCCAAGTCCCAGGATCCTATGAGATACAGGGACAACCAAAAGACAATCTATCCAAACCTCTACCAGCTTTCCTTTCAATTTCTCTGCACTCCAGCCTCGTCTGTGCCGTGTGAGCGGGTGTTTTCTACAGCTTGAGAAGTTGTATCAAAAAAGTGTAACAGACTCAATTTCAAAACGTTGGAGAAACTTAGTTTTTTGAATAAAATTAAAAATCCCAGTCCACAAGCATCCTCATTCACAACACATTCACTTAGATTTTCACATTATGATACATGTTCACATTATTTATTGACCGTATCTAAAAATATCAAAGATATTTTCAATTTAAATGAAGATATGAAATAATACAATATAAAATACAATAACTTAAATTATATTATTGTATATACTAGGTCATCAAATCAGTGTCAGTTGAGTCTGTCAACTAGGTAGGGATTTTTAAGGTCCAGCAGGTGTCAGTATTCAGTGACACAGTATCAACACAGTATCAATACAGTTTGGCAATGTGTTTAAACGCTTCATTCAATTCAATTCAATTCAGTTTATTTATATAGCGCCAATTCACAACAAAAGTTATCTCATGACACTTTCCAATTAGAGCAGGTCTAGACCAAACTCTTTAATTAAATTGTAAAATAGAGAGAGCCCAACATTCCCCCTTGAGCAAGCACTTGGCGACAGTGGCGAGGAAAAACTGCCTTTTAGAAGGCAGAAACCTCGGAGCAGACCCTGGCTCAAGATGGGCGGCCATCATGACGCTTCATCTATCCATCACTAATTTCTTCTATTTCGATATTTGACTGTGACACTGCCTCAAAATTACAAAATTAATGCTGTCCTTGTTCGAGGTCAGTCGGGGTATTAAAGAACCACCAACATATATTTCTTTGTGTCCGGTCCTATCCTTTATGATCTGGCCACATATATTACAAGGCCACAGACCTCCATTCCAAGCTGCTTGACACTATTGAACTAAGTCATATTTATCTGATGGGTATCAGTTTGATAACATTAATCATAGTAAAGTTACTTATGGTGTACCTCAGGCTTCAGTATTAGGGCCGATACTTTTAGCCTCACTCCACTGGCTTTCTGTAGGATATAGGATAGACATCAAAATCCTTATATTGACTCATAAGGTTCTCAATAACAAAGCTCCGTCCTATCTCAAGGACCACATTGTTCGTTATTGTTCCAGTAAAACACTTCACTCCCAGAATGCAGGTCTGGTAGTGGTTCCCAGTATCTAGACAAGACAAGACAACTTTATTTGTATAGCCCATTTTTACAAGCAGTTTGTCTCAAAGGGCTTAACATAACATTAGCAACATCCTCTGCCCTTCGACCCTCACATCGACTAAGGAAAAAACTCCCAACCTTTAACAGGAAAAAATGGAAGAAACCTCAGGGTGAGCAAAGAGGAGGGTGTCATGCCTGGTTTTTTTTGTTATGCTTTGTTTTTTGATAGTCCATGTGCCATGTTCCATGTTTGTCTCTCATGTGTTTTTCATGTATTATGTTCAAGGTTTCTGTCATGTCTTGGTTATCTGTCTTTTGGTTTTTGAGTCCTCGTGTCATGTTCCATGTGTGTCTTGTTTCCATGTATTATGTCCAAGGTTTTTGTCATGTCCTGTTTTATTTTGAAAAGCGTCACTTCCCCTGTGTGCCCTGTTTTCATGTAACTTTGCTTTTGGTTTTCCTGCTTGCTTTCTCCCTCCTAATGTGTGTCACCTGTGTCTCGTTGTCTTGTCTATTTAGTCCTTGTCTTCCCAGCCACTGTTTGTCAGAGCGTTTTATGTCTTTTGTTTCATACAAGGATCTGCTTTTGCCTTGTCTTGTCGTACCATGCCATGCCAGGTGTTTTTGCTTTGATTCCATGACACAGTAAATGTGTGCCTTTATTTGAGTTCATTGTTAAGAATAAAGATTATTGTTTTTGGACCTCCACCTCGCCTGCCTGCCCTTTTTGACTCTGCATCGGGGTTCAGCTCCCTTGTGCGTCAGCGACGCTGACAATCCTGACAGAGGGATCCCTCACCCAGGACGGGCAGATGTGCAATGGTTGTTGTACAGGCAGGAAAGCAGTTAACAACATGAGAACGACATTACTAAAAAGACAAGTAAAACAAAATCTCAACTCACAGAATTTTTTACATTTTCATGTGATTCATCTGTTCAGTTTCACTTTTGATACCACCAATACGATTTTAACATTTCACAAGACTGAAATTATTGGAATTATAATGAACTGCTGTATCATTCATGTATTTTTTATATGCTGTTGAAAACCACTATCCTATCAATTCTATTCAGTTCAATTTCAGCCCGCAAGGGAGAACCACCCCGCCGATAGTCGGTGCACAGAAGAATGACAGAGAGAGAGAGAGAGAGAGAGAGAGAGAGAAAACTACGAGGAGAACTGAACATACAGTTAGTAACATAAAATAATGAATTGTATGTTAATCTGACGAGGGGAGGAAGAGGAAAAGGACGGGGAACTGCTTGGTGGATCATGTTTGTGTCCCCCGGCAGCATAGGCCTATAGCAGCATAGCTATGATAGAGATTTAAAGATTAACAGTTAGTCAGACCTATTCTACCTGTGGCTATATATCAAGAGGTGAGTGTAACTATGCCTACCAGCCCTACACACTTTATTTGGGGCTAACTATATGCTTTACTAAACAGAAAGGTTTTAAGTTTAGTCTTAAAAGTGGAGGTGGTGTCTGCCTGTTGAACCCAGATTGGCAACTGGTTCCACAGCAGGGGTGCCTGATAGCTAATCATGTTATGGCCCTTTAAAAGAAAAAAAAATCTTATTTATGTGTATCAGTTAGTGAATTTGATTTAAATGAACTGTGTAGGATCTAGATTTGAGTTGACCCTGATTCAAGCTGAAACTAAATAAAAGCAAAAGGAAGAAATGGAAAAGAATCTGAGTTGTCCACTGTGTCCTCTGTTGCCATCTTTGCCATTTTCAAGTTTGGGCAGAAATTGAAGCAGAAGCAGATTTGAGCAAAAGCTCATTTCTCCAGAGCTCCATCCCCTGGCAACAACCTTTCTTACTTTCATCACCGCCTTCCCTGTGTTTCTACCCTGCCTGCCTGCCGTCCCTGCTCATGAACCAACCTGCTGCTCTTGCTTTCCCTGTTCATGGCCTGCTTCAGAAATTCACATATCTAGAAGTTGAAATTACAAAGAAATATAATTCACTGTTCAATTGAATGTTTTTCGAAGTGTAACTATATATTTAACCACAGCATTCTTTAAAAAGCTGGATTCTATAGTACTTTTATTCATCTGGAATTACAAATCTCATAGGATCAGGAAGGGCCACATACCACATGTGGAGGTTTGGCTCCGCTGGATTGGATGAGAGGATGCTTGGCAAAAAGCCAGATGTGGAATGAGAGGACAGCATACCATACTCACTCGGTGTTATTGCAATGTCCCATATTCATCTAAAAAAAAATCACATTATAAGTGCAATCCTATTATTCACAACTACTACACAGATTTGGAAACAAGTAGCAAAACAACTTAAACTCAGAACTCTATCCTTTATGTTAGGCCAATTTATGTCATGGCCAATCCATCTTTTAAACCATCATATATGTAGAGGGAGTATTCCATTGCTGGAGAGAGTTGGAAATAGACAAAATGGGAGACTTATACATAAATGGGGCCTTTGGGTCATTTCAGCAACTTCAGGAAAAATACACGCTGCCACAAAGAGATTTTTTTAGATATCTACAGGTCAGACACTTAGTAAGAGCTTATCTTAATAATTTTGAAAAGACAGCAGCAGACAAACTGTATCAGTGTCTAAGGGATAGTGTATCTGAAAGGCATATCATTTCGTTTATATACAAAGCATTGCAAGCTAGGACAGGTGAATACTAATATATGAAGGAGGAATGGGAGAAAGAATTGGGAATAGGAAAATCAGGAGATATCTGGGTTTGAATTATATTAACATATGTTCTATTATTGCTAGGCTGGTCCAGTTTAAAATTTTGCACAGCCTGTACTATTCTAAGTACACCAATTTGTGTTAAATGTGAAACTGAGTATATGGATTTGTCCCATGCTTTTATTACGTGCATTCTGAAAACACAAATACATCCGAATCCCTTCTGACACACCACCAAGAAAAAACTTCTACAGTAGTTACCTGTCTGATAGCGCTGTGGCTAAATTTAAGGAAGCGATTCCATTATCTTTTACTTCAATATCATGTCCTGGTAGCGCAGAACATTACAATACTTAGACTTCTTTTAGTGAGTAGTCCCTCTCAAACCATTTTGTGGACAGTGCTGCAAGCTCACTAAGGATAACAATCGACTCCATTACCCCGCCAAAAAAGAAATACATAAAGCAAAAGAAACCAGCACCATGGTATAATACTGAGGTTTACATATTAAAGCAAAATGCGCAAAAACTTAAGAGGAAATGACGTTCCTCCAAACTCACAGAATCTTGCTCAGTTGAGCAAGACAGCCTTAGATCTTATAGGAAGGCCCTGTGGACTGCAAGAGCAGCCTATTACTCAAAATTAAATGAGAATAATAAGAATAACCCCAGTTTCCGTTCAGCACTGTAGCCAGGCTGGCAGAGAGCTATAGTGCTCGAGCCCTGCATCCCTGTAACCCTCAGTAACAGTGACTTTATGACCTTTTTTAATGACTAGATTTTAATCATTAGAGACAAAATTCAACACCTACTGACATCAGCTGGTACTGATCTACCTTCAAACCATGGAGTTTTAGAAACAGCAGTAGAACCAGATAGTTATCTTGACTGCTTTTCTCCCATTGACCTTCATCCGCCAAATTCGTTCATATTTTCATCTAAACCATCAACAACATGCCTCTTACACCCCATCCCAACTAAGCTGCTTGAAGTTTTACCCTTACTTAGCATCTCTCTATTAGATCCGATCCATCTGTCCCTAATAACAGGCTATGCACCCCAGTCCTTTCAAGTAGCTGTAGTCAAACCTCTCCATAAAAAGCACACACTTGATCCAGAGGTTTTAAGCAACTATAGACCGATAACTAATCTTCCATTTCTCTCGAAGATTCTTGAGAGAACAGTCGCCAGTCAGCTACGTGAGCTTATTTGAGGATTTTCAATCTGGCTTTAGAGCTCATCATAGCACAGAGATGGTATTGGTCAAAGTCGAAAACGATCCTCTACTTGCATCAGATGAGGGATTTATCTCTGTGCTTGTACTGTTAGACTTTAGTGCTGCATTTGACACCACTGACCATTCTATCTTATTACACAGATGGGAACACTTAATTGGCATTAAAAGAACTGCATTAAGCTGATTTCAGTCCTATTCATCAGATCGATTTCAATTTGTTCATGTTAATGATGCATCGTCCATGCTCACATAAGCTAGTCACGGAGTTCCCCAAGGTTCTGTGCTTGGGCCAACAGAAATGCCTACAAGATGCCGCCAGTGTGTTTTACCTGCTGTGTGTTTCCACAAACTTTGATTGTGTTTCTGCTGGTTTTGTTACTCGTCTCTCAAAATGTCAACTCTCTGCTGGTGTATGATCGCCAAACACTGTTAAATCTCCAACCTTCCTCTGACAATTTGGGACTCTCTGGGCAAAATGGACAAAAAACTTTCTGTCCCCTGCTTCTCTCTGGTATACCAGCTTACCTGTGCCATGCTCCGGCTCCACCTGCACACAGAGGACGTAGACGCCGGGGGAAACGCAGCGGCAGATTAGTGAAACTAAAAGAATATTTGGCGTACTCTCCTGCTGCTTTCTCTGGAGATGCTGGGTCACCATGTCATCACTTATTTTCATGGCGCTTCCTGGATCCAATCAACCACTCTCTGGTCCACCTGGTCAGCCCGGAAGAGGCTCCCCGGCTCCCCGTCCCCTACCTCCGCAGGTGCGGGGCGGGCCTACACAACCTGCGGCTGCTTGCTCGGGCTCCACAGACGGCTACTGCCCCGGCTCCAGCTCTGGTCAGAATGAGCTCTTGTGAATGATAGATCACTAGCCAACAAAACTTTTATCCTAAAGTACCGCAGTACCAGACGAAAACCTCCGGCCGCAAACGCCGAACAACAATGTGTGCGCCGGTGTGAACGCGGCCAATTAACAGGTAACGCCCCCTGCGCAATCAGAGTCAGGTGGGACAATAGGACGTGGAGGTGGAGCAACACTCCACCTGCCACATTCCACCCCCCCTTCATGCGTCGTCGCCCCGACAACGAACTACTAGTTAAGCGATCCACCCCTATTAGGACCAAGGCCTAAACCAAACCGACTGGACGTTCCCCACAGGTCGTGCAGATGCAAATCCCCCGTTACCCCTGACGGCAACAGACTGGGGAAGACGATGCACATTGGAATGTTGACCGGCCGTGGAACGGCCTGTCGGCGTAAGGCTGACTGGGAATGGCTGGGCTGGCCACTAGGGGGAGCAGTCACCATGTAGGAATGTTCTGGCTCCAAACTTAGGTCTGGCGCCGGCTGGACATCTACTGAGGCTTCGGTGGCAAAGGACGCAGGAGTTTCACGTGCCAGCAGCCATAGTTCACCATCTTCAGAAGAATCAGAAGAACAACTGGATGCAACCACAGCAGGTGGAGACGGCGCCCTAAGAGGGGGGACACTGGTTCGGTGCAGCTCTTCTACAGGAGCAATGGTATAAACCGCTCCCTCTCCTGAAGGGGCTTTTAACACTTGATAGATAACGGGGCTCCATTTGTCGTGGAGCTTGTGTCGACCCCTAACACCAAAATCTCTGAGGTAGACCAGCTGGCCTACCTGCAGAGGGTTCACCCGAACATGCCAATCGTGCTGCTCCTTCCGTCGACCTGCAGCCGCCAACAATCTCTCCCTAGCATTCTCAAAGGCCACCTTGAGCCTCGCCTGATGCTCAGCCACCCAATCCCGGACTTCCCCGGGCTCGGGATCCTGGACCCGGCCCAAAAGAAAATCCACGGGGAGCCTAGGCTCTCGACCAAACATCAAAAAGTAGGGCGACTCTCCTGTACTTTGATGTGGCGTGGTGTTGTAACAAAACAACACCTGCGGAAGACAAGACACCCAATCATGCTTCCGGGAAGCTGGCAAGGTCCGCAATTGATCATGAAGGGTTCTATTGAATCGCTCACACTGCCCATTGCCAGCTGGATGGTAAGGAGTGGTTCTCGATTTGGTTACCTCGTACAGGCGACAAAGCTGTTGGATCAAGGTGCTCTCGAAGCTTCGACCTTGATCTGAATGGATACGACTTGGAATACCAAACTTGAAGAACCATTCGGTCAGCAAGATCCGAGCCACTGTTGCTGTCTGTTGATCCCGAGTGGGGACCGCCACCGTGTATTTGCTAAACACGTCAGTCATTACCAGAACATTCTCCAACCCATTCTGTGAGGGTTCCAACAATGTAAAGTCAATAGCGACAATCTCATTTGGCTGAGACGCCAGTACATGGCCCATAAAACAATGGGGCACTGACCCCGAAGCCTTGGCCACCTGGCAACGGACCCCTGAACCCACTGCTTTATGTCAGCGGACATCCCTGGCCAGTAACATCGCTGCCGCACCAACTCAGTGGTGCGCTCGATACCTTGGTGACCATGGTCTTGGTGCAGCTGGGTCAGAGTCTCTTCCTTAAGAACAGCCGGTAGAATCAGCTGGAGGTACTCCTCTCCCCCATCCGAGTGGAAAGTCCGGCGGTACAATACGTCCTCCTGCTCAACCAAGCGGTCCCACTGTTTCAACAGGGTCAACGCCAGAGCAGGAAGTCACTGCCTCTCCTCGTGAGTAGGCTTGGCCCGCCTCCACCAGAAATGCAGAAAATGATCACGCAAAAGGGAATCTGCCTCCTGCAACGAACAGAGGTCTGATGGAGACTGACCTCGGAAGGCGGACATAATCAACTGAGCCGCAGGCACCCCCAGAGCTGAGCTCGAAGCTTGCTGGAGGGGCAGTGGAACTGAAGTGCCATGTAGCACCTGCTCAGCCAGGCTAGCCCCTGATAAATACTGTCGGGAGAGAGCATCAGCATTCCTGTTGACACGGCCAGAGCGATACTTGATCTCAAAATCAAACACAGCTAGTTGAGATACCCACCGCTGTTCAGTGGCCCCCAACTTGGCTGAATTAAGATAGCTCAGTGGGTTGTTATCTGTGAAAACCACACATTTGTGCCCCAACAAATACTCCCGGAACTTTTCTCCCATTGCCCAGTTAAGTGCCAGAAACTCTAGCTTCAACGAACTATAGTTGTCCATGTTGCGCTCCGTGGGTCGAAGACCCCTGCTGGCATACGCTACTGGCCGAACCCCATTATCTGTCTCCTGCGAAAGGACGGCCCCCAGACCGCTGTGACTGGCATCGATCTCCAAGATAAACAGGCTTGAAAAATCTGCATAGGCCAACACCGGTGCCGAAACCAACTTAGCCTTTAAGGCCTCAAAGCTTTGCTCACACTGTGGTGTCCATGCAGAACTAAGGTCCCGCCCCGAGCCCCTCCTAGACCGGGAACCAGCAAGGTCTGCCACCAGTTTATGCAGGGGGCCTGCCATCTTAGCAAAGCCCTCAACAAACTGTCTGTAATAGCCAGCAAACCCCAAGAAGGAGCGCAGCTCTGACACATGACGGGGGCGCTGCCATTTTGCCACTGCCTCAATCTTGGCAGGGTCAGTAGAAACCCCTTGACTAGAGATAATATGGCCCAGATAACAAACCTCCTTCTGAAAGAAGGCGCATTTTCCAAGTTTGACCTTCAGGCCTTCCCGCTGTAACCGACTGAGAACCACCTCCAGTCGCTGCAGGTGCTGAGAAACAGAGGACGAGAATACAACAATGTCATCGAGATACAAAAGCAGGCTGTTGATGTTGGCCCTGTTGATCCCCAAACATCCTTTGCATCAGCCTCTGGAACGTACTTGGGGCATTGCATAAACCAAAGGGCATACGATTCCACTCAAAGAGGCCGAAAGGTGTGCAAAAGGCTGTCTTGGGTTTGTCCTGCTCTGCGACCGGGACCTGATTATACCCGCTCGCTAAATCCAGTGTGGTGAACCAGCACGCTCCCGCAAGGGCATCAAGGCTTTCCTCAATACAGGGTTGAGGGAATGCATCCTTCCGTGTCTTGGCTACCATCTTTTTTCCGCACAAGGACGATTGGGGAAGCAAAAGGACTAGTGCTTTCCCTAATTACCTTTGCCTCCAACAACTGGTCAATGTGAGACTTCACCTCCTCATACTCAGAGGGGGGAATCCGTCGGTATCTTTGTCGCACTGGAATATCGTCGAGTAAGGGAATCTCATGAGAGATCAGATTAGTACAACCCAAATCAGCATCATGGTTGGCAAAGACTGCATGATATTTCTGCAGAAGGCTGTGCACTTCCATTCGCTCCTGCTCTGTTAAAGCAGACAGATCCACGGCCTCCACCCCACCCGATGCCACACCAGCAGCTACCTGGGAAGAAACAGATGCTGTGATGGTCTTTACCTCAGTCACACCAGCTGGCAGGCTGACGACCTGGGCACTAGTTAAAGCACCGAGGCCAGTGCGTGGGTGGAGGAGGACGTCAATTGTTCCCACGTTAATCACTGGGATGTAAGCTGTACCACGGGTTACCTGAACAAGACAAGGCGATGCCAACAGCCCCACTGGCAGCCCAGACTCTGCTGGTTCAAACAGCGCGGCCTGACCAGCCAGTTTCTCTGGACAGGTAGCAGCCACAAATTTCATGATGCCGCCAGGTATGCGTACCGGCCGTCGGCCCCGAACCCTGGCAGCGCCAGTGATATCCCTCGGATGATCCCGGATAGCCCGATGGCACCATTGCAGGGCATCAAGGATGGGACCTGGAGCTTGAGTCACAGAGGGGGAGTGAAACAGAGTGGGACCATATGCCACAAAGAGCTCCCGGTAACATCGACGAATTATATTACTTCCCAAAATCCCGGGGGCACCAGATGCAGCATCGGGGGGGTCCTTAACAACCAAGATCCCACAACCAGGGACCACCTTCCCACACAATGTCACAGCCAGCTCCAAATAACCAATATATGGAATACAGAGACCATTGGCTGCCCACAGCTGCAGCCAATTACAAGATCGAAGGCGCTCTTGGCCCCATGGCACATAATGTTTTACAAAGAAACTCTCAGTGATCGTAGACACCATGGACCCACTATCTAACAAGCATGGGACGGTAACCCCACCCATCACAACATCAATATGTGGACAGGGCGCCATTAATCGATCAATAAGATCTTGTTGTGAGCCTCCAACGCCCCCATCTGAGCTTTGGCTCTGCAGCTCAGCGGGCTTCAGTTTTCCGGCTGGAGTGTGGAGCAGGAAGACCCAGCCACGTGAGAAGACCGACCAGTGGCAGAGCCAGCGCGGGGACGGGAAGGAACTCACTCCCCGTCACATTCGCTGGCGTAATGGCCTGGCTGTTGACACCTTCGGCAAATCAAAAGCCCCGTGCGAGGAGGCCGAGAGGGAAAAGGACGAGCCTGCAAAGAAGCCATAGTCTGGGTGAGCATATCGAGCTGTTCCTGCTGACGCTTTAACAGTGCCTTCACCTCATACAATTCTGACTCATGAGGTGAGACAAGAGGGGTGGGGCGAGAACCACCCTGTACTACATACTGTAGGCCATAGGTTGAAGGAAGAGAGTGACTACGTCCCCTAACACCCCTTGGGGACCCTTCCCTCTCCCATCTCATGGCTTCACCATGTACTTCAAGCAGAGACGGCGAACCAACTGCTTCAATTCCCTACGAAGGGCGCCATCCAACACATGCTCCACAAACTGATCGCGAAGAAGTATTTCCGCATTAGGTAGGCCATCAGGGGCCGACTGCTTGACACGCTCCATAAGGGCCATCAACGCCAGAGAGAACTCTAACAATGTTTCCCCCTCCTGCTGCTTCCTGGAAAAGAAAGACTGCTGCAGGGTGACATATGACTGAACACAGCCATAAAGCTCAGTCAAAATAGCCAAAATCTGGGCTGGGTCCTCTCTCTCCACCCGCGAACGATATTTGATCTCCTCTCTCGCCTCCCCTTCCAGATGGTCAAAAATGAAGAAAGCCTGGTCACGAACGGACAGATGACGGGCCGGCATACATGCCTGTACTTTCTCTTTCCACTCAACTAGACAGATACCGGTTCTGCCGTTAAACACAGGACACCTGCGGTCTCTTGGTATGACAATCAGCCGTTCAGTGACCGTGGCACTAGCACCTGCAGCAGAAGGAATGTCACCTGAAGGGAGAGACATGGGATCAGGTTGGCTAGAGCTGGCCTGGGAAACATCCCTCGCTCCAGACAACCGCTCATTATCGGCCCTAAGTTGTGCCACCAGCTCTCTGAGCTGCTGCAATTCCTCCTCCATAGCGAACCACAGAGACAACACCCCACCACCTTCCAAATGGAAATCTGACGCCACCAACTGGCAAGAAAAACAACCAAATGCTACCGCTCCGTCTCCACTACCGCCTCCACACACCACCCCAAAACCTAACACTATACAATGACCAAAAAGAACAAAACAAAAAAAACCCCCAAATAATACACCAAAAAAAAAAGAAAAATTGGAAGTCACGTCTTTGTCCTTTAACAGTGAATCCTGCTGACAATGCCAAGTTGTACCCAAATGGGGAGGCAGGAGGAAAGTTGCCCGACAACGCCACCTGAGGAATTGCACCCCAGGAAGTAAACTTCAGTCAGCACGTCTATTACAATAAGGTCACACAGGTTTATCGCACTGGAAGGACATATGACGGACATCCAAATGAAAAAAAGACAATATTTATTTAATAACAACAACAATGCTTAAAATCATACACAACTATATCCTTTGTAGCCTGAGTGTCAAAATAATGACCAAAGCTGAGGGCAGCAACAAAATGACAAGGGGACCAAACCACAAAAAAAACCCACTACAAACCAAATCACCACGTGCCACACCAAACAATAAGGAGTGAAGGGAAAACCGCCACCAGGGACGTCTGCCGATCCGCTCCTGCCCTGAAAAAAAAGAAACAAACCAAATTATAACACCGCATATGAAAAAGAGGGGACACTCAGGCGGACAGAAATATACAGAAGGCCAATATTAAAACACAACACACACACGCAACACTAACCCACCCAAACGGGACCACACAATAAGAAGCACCCCCTTGACCAACTAAATCATTAATTAAAACAAAATAAACAAATATACAAACAAACACAAAAAAAAAGAAGAACAAACAGAGAATAACACAAACTTAAACCCCCCAACTAAATAAGCAACCACAGAAACAATTGGCAATCAACAAATTCAACATAAGGGGAGAACGATAAACTAAATAAAAAAACAAAATCAATCAGAACGGGGGTGATAGTGGAGTGAGGAACCCGAAACTGCATCACATCACGGACGGCGTCGGTAGGGACTGCTCCCCGCACTACCAGTCCCCGGAGACGGAGTAGAGACGGAGCGACTGCACCGGGGCTGGAGACGGTGAGTCGCCGTCTTACAGAATGCTCAGCTGGTGGACCATTTCACTGGCGGAGCATGCAACCCCCGGGGAGCGCCAGAGCCGAAGGAAAGGTGCTAACTATGGCCTCAGTGCTGCAGCAGGACAGAGAACGGGGTCACTGACTCAAGCTACCACCCAGCGGACAAAGTGAACGACAGAACAAGAGGGGAAGCTTACCCAGATGAAGAAGACTCACGCACACCCTGTGCACTATACAGGCTGGTCCAACGGCGAGGGCAGAGAGCGCACACCACCAAACAATCCTCAGGGGGACCACACACAACACAGCAGACACCGCTATAAACGAAGAGATAGCGACCGCCGTCACGATGTTAATGCCCAACTTGCTCAGTCATAGCAGCACCTCAACTTACCGTGTGGATCACCGTTTGGTGCCGACCACCGCAGTACCAGACGAAAACCTGCGACCGCAAACGCCGTACAACAATGTGTGCGCCGGTGTGAACGCGGCCAATTAACAGGTAACGCCCCCTGCGCAATCAGAGTCAGGTGGGACAATTGGACGTGGAGGTGGAGCAACACTCCACCTGCCACATTCGCACAGTTTACACCATTAGTTCTCCTCTCTGGGCTGCCTTCCAGTTTCGGCCTAAGTTTCGGCTGGCACCAGACACCATTATCTCCAGGTCTCTTTCTGTGCTATTTTTTAAAAATAATTGTTTTATGCAGGATTACAATAAATGTTCTTTTTTTAGGTTTACAGCAGTTACAATGAGATTACATTGACAGTGTATGACTACCATAAATCAGTTTCACAATTACAGTTTTACCTTCCATAGCTTACAGGCCCTTAACCAGTTGTATCTTTCTAATACAGCTGTATCTTGCTTTTCTTTCAATCTTAATGGAAACATAACATGACTACTTCTGTCAGGATTCGGCTTACACAGGACTCAGGCGCAGAGATTGTGAGAAAATAATGAGTTTTATTTTTCTAAGCAAGACCCCAATCCAACCTCTCACAGAGCTACAGGAAAAGCAAGAGGCTATGAAACTTAATCTTGGACACGAGGATCTAACTAGGCTTGAGTACAACTATCTAGTAAAACAAAAAATCACTCCAGCAGGAGGAAAATCAAACAAACTAGGAAGGGAAAACAAAAAACTTCAAAGAACAAAAAATCACTCTAAGAGAGGATAACTATCTAGAGAAATACTACTAAGAACTAAAAGTCACTCTTTATAGAGGAAATCTATCTGAAATAACAAACAGAATAAGAACTGAAAATCACTCCGATAGAGGAGGAAAAACCAAAGAACATAAACAAACAATTCAATAAGGCTAAACCTGAACTATGAAATTTACAACAAAAATACTCTGTTTCAGAGGCTAGAATGTAACGAGACACGAGGAACATATACATACGAAGGCTGTGGCATAGAAGAGCGCTGGTGTGAACATGTAGAACGAAACACACTGGCACAAGACAAGGGAAACGCAGACTATTTGAACACATGAGGATAATGGGGACCAGGTGGAAACAATCAGGTGGTTGGGAAGACAATCAGACTGGAGACAAGAGGAAGGGCAAGTGACCTGAAACGAGAGGAGAGTTACTTTTCAAAATAAAACAGGAAGAGACGAGACATAAACCCAAGACAAGACCTCACCGCGGTGTGACAGTACCCCCCCCCCCTAGGGCCGACTCCTGACGGCCCGGGCTGACCAGGATGGTCATGATGAAAGTCAGTGATGAGTGTCTTGTCAATAATGTGGCGGGAGGGAACCCATAGCCGATCTTCCGGACCGTAGCCCTCCCAATCAACCAAATACTGTGTACCGCGGCCCCGTTTTCGACTAGCCAGAAACCGCTTAACCCGGTACACTGGCCCACCATCCACGATCTCCGGAGGGGGAGGTTGAGGGGCCGCAGGTACCAAAGGGCTCTCCCGGACGGGTTTGACCTGGCTGACGTGGAACGTGGGATGAATCCGCAGGGACCGAGGTAGGCGAAGACGAATAGCCGCAGGGTTGACAACGTGGGCGACGGGAAACGGACCCACGAACCGCGGAGCCAGCTTCTTTGATGATACATTCAGGTTGAGGTCTCGGGCAGAGAGCCAAACCTTCTGGCCTGGCTGGTAGACAGGAGCGGGTCTCCTCCTGCGGTCGGCCGCCTTCTTGACCCGATCCCCCTGACGGATCAGGACTTGCCTGGCGGCTGCCCAGATTCGCCGGCACCGGCGCAGCAGAGCGAAAGCGGATGGAACCGACACCTCAGATTCGTTGTCTGGGAACAGAGGAGGGTCATAACCAAAAACACATTTAAAGGGAGTTAAACCCGTGGCTGAGGTGGGGAGGGAATTATGCGCATACTCAACCCAGACCAGGTGTTTGCTCCATGTTGAGGGATTCTGGGACACAAGGCAGCGGAGGCCGGTTTCAAGCTGCTGGTTAAGGCGCTCAGTCTGACCGTTGGCTTCCGGGTGATATCCAGATGTCAGACTTGCACTAGCTCCGATGAGCCGGCAAAACTCTTTCCAGAAGCAGGACACGAACTGGGGCCCCCGGTCAGATACGATGTCCCTAGGAAACCCGTGGATCCTAAAAACATGGTTCATCATAACCTCGGCTGTCTCCTTTGCTGACGGTAGCTTGGGTAGGGCAATAAATCTGACCATCTTGGAGAACCTGTCCACAACTGTGAGCACCGAGGTGTTACCCTGAGAGATCGGGAGTCCTGTAACAAAGTCTAATGAAATTTCTGACCATGGTCTAGATGGGATGGGCAGAGGTTGTAGGAGTCCCATGCGCGGTCCAGTAGACGTCTTGTTGCGTGCGCAGACTGAGCAAGCACCAACATACTCCCGGACCTCCGCCCCCATAGACGGCCACCAGAACCTCCGGGAGATGACGAACAGCGTCCGTCGTACCCCCGGGTGACAAGAGAGCAGAGAGGTGTGAGCCCAATGTATCACCCGTGAACGTAAGTCGGCTGGGACAAACAGCTTATTATTAGGACATCCACTGGGTGGGGGAGCTACACCGTTGGCCTGCTCTACCTCCTTCTCTATTTGCCAAGTGACTGATCCAACCACACAGGACCGTGGAAGGATGGTGTCAGGATCCTTGGCAACAGGTTCGGGGTCATACAGCCGAGATAAGGCGTCTGGCTTGATGTTCCGCGACCCCGGCCTGTAAGAGAGAGTAAAGTTAAAACGGTTAAAGAAAAGCGCCCACCTGGCCTGGCGAGAATTTAGTCTCTTGGCTCCCCGTATGTACTCTAAATTCTTGTGATCTGTGCAGACAATGAATGGATGACTGGCTCCCTCCAGCCAGTGCCGCCACTCCTCCAACGCCTGCTTGACCGCCAGTAGCTCTTTGTTGCCCACGTCGTAATTTCGCTCTGCCTTGGAGAGCCTCCTAGACAGAAAGGCGCAGGGGTGCATCTTTTCATCATGCTCTGACCTCTGGGAGAGTACAGCCCCGATGCCCTCATTGGAAGCGTCCACCTCCACCACGAACTGTCGCTGCGGATCGGGCATAGCAAGAATGGGTGCCGAGGTGAAGCGGTGTTTGAGGTTCTGAAACGCTGACTCGGCTTCTGGAGACCACTGGAAACGAACCTTAGAAGACGTTAGAGCATGCAGCGGAGCGGCTATAGCGCTGAAACCTCGGATAAACCGCCTGTAGAAGTTAGCAAACCCAAGAAACTGCTGAACCTTCTTGCGGCTATCGGGTGTGGGCCAGTCAGCGACCGCGCTAATCTTTGCCGGATCCATCTGCACCTTGCCAGGGGCTACAATGAAGCCCAGGAAGGAGATGGTGTTGGCATGGAACTCACTCTTCTCCGCCTTGACATACAGCTTGTGCTCTAAAAGTCTCTGTAATACTTTTGTTACATGAACCTGGTGCGTTTCTAGATCTTTAGAATAGATCAAGATGTCGTCAAGATACACATAGACAAACTGGTCCAGAAAGTCGCGAAGCACATCATTTATCATAGCCTGAAACACGGCGGGAGCGTTAGTTAGACCAAAAGGCATGACAAGGTACTCATAATGTCCACTAGGTGTGTTGAAGCCAGTTTTCCACTCGTCCCCCTCTCTAATTCTGACTAAATGGTAAGCATTACGAAGGTCTAGCTTTGTGAAAATGTTTGCCTGTTGAATCTGGTCAAAAACAGAGCTCATGAGAGGTAGAGGGTACCGGTTCTTTATTGTGATCTCATTAAGAGGGCTATAATCTATACACGGCCTCAGGGACCCATCCTTCTTCTCCACAAAGAAAAAACCTGCTCCCGCTGGCGAAGATGAAGGGCGGATAAGCCCTGCCTTTAGAGAGGTCTGGATGTACTCCTTCATCGCCTCCTTTTCAGGACCGGAAACGGAGTACAGGCGTCCTTTGGGGATGGTAAACCCAGGAATCAGGTCAATAGCGCAATCATATGGACGATGAGGTGGAAGTGACATGGCCTTGGTTTTACTAAATACCTCCTTGAGCTGGTGGTAGCAGGTCGGCACGGCGCTTAGGTCTGGGTAATCAGGGTCTGAGACAGAATTAGTAGAGACAGCATTAATCTTGGTTTCAGTGCTCTTAGGAATCAGGGAACCCAAACAGAGAACCCCACAATCTTTTCCCCAACCCAAAATCTGTCCTGATCTCCAGTCAATATGTGGGTTATGTTTAATTAGCCAAGGATAACCCAACACCAGCGCTTGAGATGGTGACTTGAACACATAAAAGCTCATGAGTTCTTTATGCCCAAGAATATTGAGTTCCAGAGACTCGGTCTTGTGAGTGATCATGAACAGTTCTTTTCCATCCAGGGCACTGGCCCTGAATGGGTTAGCTAAAGGTTTGGTTTGGAGGCCGATCTTCTGAACTAAACCCATGTCCATTAAGCTCTCGTCAGCTCCTGAATCAACAAGAGCATGAAGTTCAGAGTCAAAATCCCGATGTACTAACCTGACTGGCGTGAGGCTACGCTGCACGCCGGTGTCCGAAACTTGACTCACCGCCTTGGGTTTCTTAGCCCGGCAGGCAGCAACGAGATGGCCCAACTCTCCACAGTAAAAGCAGCGACCCTCCTGCTGCCGACGCCGCCGCTCCTCCGGCGTGAGACTAGCTCTTCCCAGCTGCATGGGTTCTTCCCCTCCCGTAATGTGGGAGTGGGAGGGGGATGGCGAAGGAGGTCGGAGATCAGAAAACCCGGCTGTGGTTTGAGAGCGAGGGAAACTTATTCTGTCCGTCGTCCCGCTCGGCCGCAGAGTATTTAGCTCCCGGAGGCGATTGTCGGTTCGGATGGCAAGGGCAATGAGTGAATCCAAATCCGTCGGCAGGTCCAGGGGTACCAACATCTCCTGAATGGACGGCGCCAGCCCCTTCAGGAACACATCGTAAAGGGCAGTGGAATTCCACCCACTTTCCGCTGCCAGAGTGCGGAAGTGAATGGCATAATCGCCGACTGATTTAGTACCTTGTCTTAAGCCAGTCAGCTCTCGAGCCTTTTCACGATCCCCAGAGACGGGGTCGAAGATCCTCAGTAGAGCATCCTGGAAGTCTGGGAGAGAACTGCAGAGAGGAGAATCCCGAGCCCACTCTGCCGTGGCCCAGGCCCGGGCACGCCCCGACAGGTGAGAGATCATAAACGCTATCTTGGAGCGGTCTGTGGGAAAAGCGTGTGGAGAGTGTTCATAATGAATGGAGCAGTCAATTAAAAATGGCTTACATTTCTTTGCCTCTCCCGAGTACCGCTCGGGGGATGCCAGTCTGATGCCAGTTCCCAGCACGGGAGCTGAAGGTGCTGGAGAGGGGGCTGCGGGAAGCACAGGAGCTTGTGTGGCAGTCGGAGGTTTAGTCATCTGGTCGAGGAGTTCGTTAACTCGGCTAGACAGGATACTGATGTGCGATGCCAAGGCTGTCTGGAATTCCTCCTGGCGGTTAAGGCGAGCTTCCTGTTCCCGCAGAGCCACAGCCACCTGCGGCATCTCCGTGGGGGTCTGAGGTGTCTCTGCTGAGTCCATCCTTGGCCAGTGTGTACTGTCAGGATTCGGCTTACACAGGACTCAGGCGCAGAGATTGTGAGAAAATAATGAGTTTTATTTTTCTAAGCAAGACCCCAATCCAACCTCTCACAGAGCTACAGGAAAAGCAAGAGGCTATGAAACTTAATCTTGGACACGAGGATCTAACTAGGCTTGAGTACAACTATCTAGTAAAACAAAAAATCACTCCAGCAGGAGGAAAATCAAACAAACTAGGAAGGGAAAACAAAAAACTTCAAAGAACAAAAAATCACTCTAAGAGAGGATAACTATCTAGAGAAATACTACTAAGAACTAAAAGTCACTCTTTATAGAGGAAATCTATCTGAAATAACAAACAGAATAAGAACTGAAAATCACTCCGATAGAGGAGGAAAAACCAAAGAACATAAACAAACAATTCAATAAGGCTAAACCTGAACTATGAAATTTACAACAAAAATACTCTGTTTCAGAGGCTAGAATGTAACGAGACACGAGGAACATATACATACGAAGGCTGTGGCATAGAAGAGCGCTGGTGTGAACATGTAGAACGAAACACACTGGCACAAGACAAGGGAAACGCAGACTATTTGAACACATGAGGATAATGGGGACCAGGTGGAAACAATCAGGTGGTTGGGAAGACAATCAGACTGGAGACAAGAGGAAGGGCAAGTGACCTGAAACGAGAGGAGAGTTACTTTTCAAAATAAAACAGGAAGAGACGAGACATAAACCCAAGACAAGACCTCACCGCGGTGTGACAACTTCATGCTATCATATTGCATTGCATACTATAACTTTAGCTCATCATAACTTACATAGAAATTATACCACACTACCTCACAGGGAGAAGTTTCTGTGTGCATTTTGGTGCCACTGACTCTGGTGCAGCCCCTCTCACATGTGGAGTGCCTCAAGGCTCTATACTCGGTCCTGTTCTCTTCTCCCTGTACCTGCTTCCACTTGGAACAATTTTTTGAAAGCATAATGTTTGCCTTTCATTCTTATGCTGATGACTGTCAAATTTACCTGCCACGGAGACAGGAAAATGGGTTCTCTGCAAACCAACTCTTTGATTGCTTTGCAGAATTCAAGGCATGGATGTCAAAAAATGTTCTACTTTTAAATGATAAAAAGACTGAGGTCATGATGTTTGGCCCTAGTGATGCCTCCATAGTCTGCATGGATCTTGGTCCATTAACACAATATCTAAGACACACAGCTACAAACCTCGGAGTAAAACTGGATAGTGACCTAAAATTTGACACTCACATTAAATCTGTGGTCAAGTCCAGTTTTTATCAGTTGAGACAGCTATCCAAGGTCAAGCCATTTCTCTCTTCTGAGATTTTAATCCATGTCTTTATCACGACTCGTTTAGATTACTGCAATGCACTTTATGTTGGGCTGAGTCAGACATCGCTGTCCCGTCTGCAGCTGGTGCAAAATGCTGCTGCTCGGCTTTTAACTGGGGCCAAGCAACGAGAGTTTTAGCTTCCATTCACTGGCTCCCTGTCTGTTTTCGGATTGATTTTCTCCTGTGTCCTCCTATTTGCCGTTGTACTTGTGGCAACCTGTGCATTTGTTTGCAGGTCGTTTCTGTGCGGCGTCTATTCCTCTCCTCCATGCTGTGTCGTCCAGGACTGCCTGATTGGTATGTAGGCTAGCGCTTCGGTGCCTCCTCCAGCCACTTCTGAGTTGTTTATGCTGTATGATTATGATTGTAGGGGGAAGTATAACCCAGCTGCGGCGCAGTGTCGGCCGATCAGCGAGGGAAACCACTGCTGCTTTGCCTCGTACCGGAGATTGTTTGGCTGCAACAGCGCCTAACGGCTTTGCCTCGTACCGGAGAGTGTTGTTGGTGACAGCGATTGACCGCTTCCGCTTCACGCTGGATACGGCATGCCGTCAGAGGGATTAACGGCTTGCTTCGCCTTGTGCTTGATTGCTTCGCCCCGGGTGTGCGCCGTCCCACTGTGGCCGGCTTGGCCTCTGGCTGGCCGTTCGGCGCGCCCGTGGTTGGTTGGGGCTTTCTCCCTGTGGTGTAGCCGATATATATCCATATGTATATGTTTGCGTGCACTACTGTGTGCGTGTGTGTGTATGGCGATGAGTGAGTAGCGGGAGATTATACTGTTGTGTGTATATATATATATATAGTTTCTTTTTTTTCCTTTTTGTTTTGTTTTGTTTTCTTGGTTAGTGGTTGCTTGTTTATCTTTTTTTATAACCTGTTGATTTTTGTGGTTTCCCCCATTCAGGTGCTGAACCTATGGTGGTGGATGGTCCTGGTGGCGGTGTCCCTTTTGTTGTTTGCACGCTGGGTGGATTTTGTTGTCCCAGTTTTGGTTTGCTTCACGTGTGGTGTTCCAGGGGTTCTTTTTTTATTGTTTGGATCAAGCCCAGGAGGTTCAGCCCTGATTGGTTTTCTGTATTATTTGAGTGACAGGTTTTTTTTTTTTTCTGAATTCATGTACTTTCAGTGTCTGGTTTCTTTTTTTTTATTGTAAATAAAATGATTATTTTTACAAGCTACGGTCTCAGCCTCAGCTGTGGACGAACCTGAGTGTCACCTATTCTTGGGGAGTTAGTCCCCTGGAAAGAATTTCCTGGGTGAAATTCCCAGGGTGGCGTTGTCTGGCAACTGGTATTGATTTCCTTAGCCCTTTTCCTTTAGCACGCGGCGGCCCCGCCCTCGTGCCGCCACACCTGAGTTCAAACTCAGAACCGGCACGGACATTGGCTGCGTGCCAGCCATCTCCACGGGGGTCCGAGGTGACGTCACTCAGGCAATAAAAGTTCACTGCGACCATCAGACCCCGCTTTTTCCCGTGCGTGCTGTGACAGTGAGAGCTGCTCCAGGCTCTCCAGGTGTCCAAACCGCCAAAAGGGAGTAACAATCAGACGTTTGATTATTATCATCTTAGATCCCGGGTCACAGTTCTGCAACTCGCAGGCCGAGAAACAGACTGCTGTATTTTTTCTGTAACTTTTCCTTTTTCCGACGTGGATCGCTGGGCAATCAGCTGATCGCACATTAACGAGCCGCGCGCCGACTTTGTTAAGGACGAAACAACGTTTGTTAACTTCTTCACCGGTGATTTTCTCCGCTGCCGCCGAGAGATCAATACTCCACATCATCTGAGATAACGGACCGCCAGCATCCCGCCGAGGACGACGCTGTGAGCGTTTAAGCGGATTATTATTTCAAACTCCGAAAGATCGGAGCAACATCGGGCCAAAGTTGCCTCCACCTTCTGAGGAGACTGAGGTCCTTTGGAGTGTGCATTCCCCTCCTAAGGACTTTTTATGACTCTGTTGTAGCCTTTGCTATTCAATACACTGTGGTCTGTTGGGGACGAGGCAGCACGGACAGGGACAGGAAGAGACTAAATAAGCTGGTCAGGAGGGCCAGCTCTGTCCTGGTCTGCCCACTGGACTCCGTGGAGCAGGTGGGTGAGGATGTTAGCCAAGCTGACATCCATCATGGACAACACCTCCCACCTCCCACCCTCTGCATCAGACAGTGGAGGCTTTCTTCCCTTATGAGGACTTGTATATAGCTTTATAGTGTACTGTTTTTACTTACCTTGTAAATTGTTAATTTATTTTATCTCTACATTCTTTTGTAACTGTTTTTGCACACTCTTTGCTGTTTGCACTTCTCTTCTATCCTTGTGAGCTGCCACAACAAGTGAATTTCCCCACTGCGGGATCAATAAAGCCCATCTTATCTTATCTTATCTTATCTTACTTCGTACAGCCCCGAAGAAGTCGTTGCAGACGCTGTGTGCAGAGGTTCAGGAGCAGTCCCATTAACCAGGTAAAATAAATATTTATGCAGATATTTTGCAAATATTTATTTTTCATTGTTTAGTGACAGTGCTTTTTTTCCAATTTATTTTTTAAATTCAGGTCAAGGCTCTGCTACATGCTCTGAAAGCCCAAAGGCGATATAAGGATAACGGCTCACTGCATTTTTTTGCTTTTGTTTGCTACATGGATAATTTAAGTTCAGCTTTTTAATTTATTTGAAAGAGACATTAAGACATTGTTATTATTTTTTCAAGAATTCAAAATGTTCAAAATGTCTTCATTACATAGATAAATTTAATTTTCTCTGTAGCACTTAGTTGTTTTTTTAAAATATTTTTTTCTTTCTTTTTAATAAATGCAGTTTTTTTTTTCATTTTAGAAGGTCAAGAAGTATTTGCGGCTCCCAGTGTTTTCTTCTCCGTGGAAACCGGGTTCAAATGGCTTGGTGTTAAAGGTTGCGGACCCCTGGTCTATGCCAATCGGAGGTCACTAAAGTTAGTGTTGAGTCGGTGTGTTAATATGCCAAAACAATGTTGGATTCTGAAGTTTTCTCTGGACCCCTGCCCAATTCGGCCAGTGATGAAATGTATAGCTGCTATTCATCCTTCAATCGCTGGTTATCGAGGTGGTGCCCAGCAAACAGTGTGGGCTTTGTTAACAATTGGCAGACCTTCTGGGGAAAACTTGGTCTAATTAGCAGTGTTGGGACCTCTAGCCATGTGTGGATGAGAACAATAGAGAGGCCTACATGTAACCCATAAAGCCTGAATTAGAGTGACTAACCGTTAGAGACCCCACCTATGACGTACACCTAGTCATAAATTCCTGAGTTCGAACTCTGAACGGGCACGGACATTGGCTGCGTGCCCACCATCCCTAAGGAATCTACGGTGACGTCACTCAGGTGATAAAAGCTCAGTGCGACCATCAGTCGTGACTTTTTCCCTGTGTACAAGGACAGTGGAGAGCTGTGAAGTTTTCTGTAACTTGGTCGCCGAAAGGGAGCAACTCCTCAAACATTTGAATATCATTATTTTAAATCCTAGGTCACAGTCTCTCGCAGACCGAGAAATATTTCTTTTCCTTTTTTTCCTCTGACGTGAATCGCTACAGCCAGCTGATTGCACGCGAACGAGGACCACGCGCGCCAACTTTGTTAAAGCAAAACAAAGTTTCATTCACCAGTGATTTTCCCCGCTGCCGCCGAGGGATCAATGTTCCACATCATCTGAGACACAGATCGTCAGCATCCCGCCGAGGACAACGCTGCGAACATTCAAGCGGACTATTAACTTTCTAACTCCGAAGGATAGGAGCAACGAAAAGTAAGAGGCTTATGTCTGGGCAGAGATAGTGTAAAATAGAGTTGTTTACACATGTTTTGTAACTTGCAAGTGCTGCATTAATTTTTGTTTTTTGATTTTTGGTTACCGATCATCCACTTCCGCCAGCTCAGCGAGCCCGCGCATCACTAGTTAAAGGACCAATAGCTGAGCAGATAAACTCCGGTTTACTGACTCCGCTATTGTGTGGTGATACACGGGTTTCCAGAGAATTGGAGTGGATTATTTTTCTATTTGGGTGTGTTTCTTGTTCTTCTATCTCTTTCTTTCTTCCTCTGCCGCCACCTCGCTAGCTTGTTAGCCTCTACCCTGTTTGTTGTCTACCGCCATTGTTAATTCTCTCTCTCCCTATACACACACACACCTTTATGAATGTCTTTTGCTGCTGTACCTGTGTCCCGATTGTAGCTAGTAGTTAGTGTGCACTCATAAACTTGGATTATAATAGCTTTGTTGTGAAGTGATATTTATCTTTGGATGCTTGTTACTTTTAATAAGTTCTATTATAATTTTAACCCGTCGTGGTCTGTGCTTATTGTGAAAGGTATTAATGACAACAGCTGGATCCATGACAGCCAGTGCTCGAGTTTACCCTTCCAAACATTAAGAGATTGTTTTTCCCCACTGGTTAATTTGGCTATTGGTCCCTGGTGACAGGGTGGTGCCCCGATTCTACACGTGTGAATAATACACTCAATTGATCTCAATGATTATTCCTCATAACCATTGAACTTCTTGCCAATAACCAAATTGTTCCTACTAGTGCACAACATCATTGGTGCCCCGTGTGAGGCTGTCTTTAAGTTCAGCTGTGTTGTAATACAATCACAATAACCTGTTAGTGACGGTTTAGAGGATTTCCTTGCTTTTTTGTTATTTTGGTTTCTCTCATCTTCCCAGAAGTAGAGTTAAGAAATCATCCCCTCCGAACTAAGTTGCTAGCTATTAGGTAGAGGTATTATTATAAGCATTGACTTTGTTCTAGTGTGTTGTTTGATATGTGCACTAAGAGGTGCCACAGTTGAATAGGCGTATAGAACTTAAGTGGTCAAATACAGACTGTGTTCTCCCCTGTTTCTTATACCGGTGAATCTTGTTTGTGACGTGTACTAACACAAAGTATAGCACCTGTGTAACCTCAGTTACGCCCATTTAGCAGCCATAGTTAAGCCTAACACGTTGTTTAACTGTGTAGGTTTGTAAGACGCAGGTTTAAGCCCACCTGCGCAATTTAGACTTGCTCAGAGTAGCAGTTTTGTGGGTTCTGGTTCTTGTCGGTTCAGCGTAACGACAGAATGAGTAGTAGGGATTCCCACACCCCAGGAGCTAAAGGCTCTCAAGAGGTAGATGACCTGGAACTGCAGGCCACGGTCACTGGCCTTATGAAGTTGTCAGTAGACGACGTAAGCGACATGAATAGCTACAACGTTAGCACCTGTGACACAGATCCAGGAATTGGTCGCATATATAAATAAGCCGACCGGAGAGAAACGCACCATCGCCCAGGTGCTTGGTCGCTGCTTTACCACCGTAAAGCCCAGCTGCAAGCTGCCGGGCACGTCGAGCAGCTTACCGTGTTGCAAGCCAGCTACCAAGCCGAGCAACACAAGAAATCGATCCTACAACAAGAGGTCAAATACCTCCAGGATCAATTCGCGCAAGTAGAAGAAAGTGAGACCATCCAACGAGATTGGCATCACTTGCACCTGGAATTACAAGCAACAAAGGATCAGATAAAGGGTGAACACTCGGAGTGTCAGGATCAGGGTGTTTCCACTGTTGACGTCTTGGACACTGTTGCTGACCCAGATACAGCCCCTGTCCCCACGGGAAATGTTAACATCCGATCCACAGAGTCCACGGAGGACAAGCTGAGGCCAGAACTGTGGGCAGCTCACGCATGGGAGGCCACCTGGCACAGAGAGCTAGAGAACGCTCGACACACCGATCGAGCTGCACTCACTAACCTCAGGACAGCTAGTAGAGAGGCTGCAGCCCCCGCAGAAGTATCGGACCTGATCACCTTGGACCAGTACACTCCACTGGTCCCACACCCGCACGAGTGCCTTCTATATGAGAAGTGCAGCTTCATCAGTTCCTCAGCGCACAGCTGGCGTGGAAAACACGAATACGTGATAGCAGCTAACATACATCCCACACGTCCAACTCCCTTGACCTTCTTAGGCAATCTTGTCTGGAAAGGAAATGCTCGGCGCATCTATGCTTCGGTAGTGGTAGGAGGCGGCATCGGCTCTCTAGCACTACTGGACTCGGGTTCTGAAATCAGTCTGATAAGTTCCGATCTGTTTGCAGAGGTCACAAGGGCGATGCTCGCCCTCGGCAAACCACTTCCTGTGGATTCTTGCAACATTAGCATCACCAGCTATACACAAGATGACACATCCATCACCGAACGGGTTTGGGCCAGCATTACATTCCAAGAAATGACGCTGGTACACCCGTTATACATCTGTGCAATCGACACAGAACCCCTTCTGATCGGCCAAGACTTGCTAGACCGACTGGCCCCGCTCATTGATCTGCACCAAGGTCACATCTGGGCCCAAGTCAGGGTTCCAATGCCCCTGGAGCCAACACCAAGCCCATCGGGCTCAGAGAGGCAAGTGGCCACCATCCAGGCCTGCACTCAGGCACCGTCAATCCTGACCCCCTTGGCACTCAAGCCAAACTCTGACCAGGAAAACCAAGCCTCCCCTTGCACTCACCAGTCATTCCTGTGCTTCTTGAGAAACGAAAATCCGTCTCTATACTGCCCTCGCTAAGGTGAAAGGAGCTCGCCCTCGTGTGGAGGGGGGTGTCTACTTGAATACCATCCCAGTCTCAGACACCCTGGTGACGCTATGGTCAGAAAAGTCAGCTGTGAGTGAGAGCCTGTACGCCATCCTGTGTCAAAGTGACCACCCTCCTACATTCGTGCAACGCAGCCACTGTCTCCTTTCCACAGAGATACCACAGACTCCTCTCAAAGCCATAGGAGTATGTACCCTCTCTGTGGTGGGAGCAGATCTTTTGGTCAGGCTCGGCACCAAACCGGATACGGTCAGCCAGATCTTGTAGTCCCAGAGCAACGCAGAGAATTGTCCTCTGGAGACCGATTCGGAACACATGCTGCTCGGGTCAAACCATCCCACAAGCCTGTCAGGTCGCAAGTGAGGTCGATGTAACCATTCCCCCACGGTCTGCCGGTGCTTCTATTTGCCTTGTCATTCTTAGGGGACAAAAGATACCGGGTTCCCAGGCCTTCTTCCAGCCCTTGCCCCAATTCTGGGAGTTGAATCTTACCATCTGTGGTACACCTCTTCTTCAGTTGGACAATCGCTCCACATACTTGCTGGTCCAGAACCCGACCCGAGAGAGAGAGATGACAACAAACAAGGTGGAGGCTAACAAGCTAGCCAGGTAGCGGTTAACAAGCTAGCGGCTAAAAACAAACAAGATGGCGGTTAGCAAGATAGCAGCTAACAAGATAGCAGCTAACAACAAGCTAGTGGCTGACTACAATTAAGATGGCGGATGGCCACATGAGTGGAGGAACTACAACCAGAATGGCGAGTGGGGAAACTACAACCAAAATGGTGGAGGACTACATGAGGAGGGGTCAGCACACCAGGATGAACAACCACATAAAGGATGACTCAGCAAACAAAACAACTAGTCACACGCAAGTGATGACTCAGCAAAACCCAAAATGACTACAGAAGAATACGCCGGCCGTATTATTCAGAGCCAAGTTGGTGATAACCCATGTAATGTTGCTTGTATGGTCACAGAAGAGAACAATGGGCGGAAGCCTTTGAGCGCCACGTACCCTGTTTTTATGGCTCGTGATCGTGTGCTCGGACTTTCGCCTCACCGTTCAGAAAGAAGAATGTAAGGAAAGATAGAAATGAAAATGCAAGGAACACAACCCAATAAAAGAATCCACTCTAATTCTTTTGAAACTCGCATATCACCACACAATAGCGGAGTCAGTAAACCGGAGCTTATCTGCTCAGCTATTGGTCCCTTAACCGGTGACGCGCGGTCTCGCTGAAATGGCGGAAATGACCGATTGGAAAACAAAATCAATGAATGCAGCACTTAAAAGTTACAGGAAATCATGTGTAAACAACCCTACTTTACACTGTCTCTGTCCAGACATAAGCCTCTTACTTTGCGTTGCTCCGATCTTTCGGAGTTTGAAATAATGATCCGCTTAAACGTTCACAGCGTCGTCCTCGGCGGGATGCTGGCGGTCCGTTATCTCAGATGATGCGGAGGGTTGATCTCTCGGCGGCAGCGGGGAGAAAATCACCGGTGAAGAAGTTAACAAACTTTGTTTCGTCCTTAACAAAGTCGGCGCGCGGCTCGTTAACGTGCGATCAGCTGATTGCCCAGCGATCCACGTCGGATGAGGAAAAAAAAGGAAAAGTTACAGAAAAAATACAGCAGTCTGTTTCTCGGCCTTCGAGTTGCAGAACTGTGACCCGGGATCTAAGATGATGATAATCAAAACGTTTGATTGTTGCTCCCTTTGGCGGTTTGGACACTTGGAGAGCCTGGAGAAGCTCTCTCTGTCACAGCACGCACGGGAAAAAGCCAAGGCTGATGGTCGCAGTGACCTTTTATTACCTGAGTGACGTCACCTCGGACCCCCGTGGAAATGGCTGGCACGCAGCCAATGTCCGTGCCGGTTCTGAGTTTAAACTCAGGAATTTATGACTTAGGTGCATGTCATGAGTGGGGTCTCTAACAGTTAGTCACTCTAACTCAGGCTTTATGGGTTACATGTAGGCCGCTCTATTGTTCTCCAGAGCACATGGCCAGAGATCCCAACACCATCCCAGTAATCGGTGAACTGCGATCCTCACTTGTGACGAGTGAATGTCTTAACGTCCTATCCACCTTCCCGACCAAAATGATCACGGTGGCTCTAGATGAGTTGCTACCGGATGAGGTCATCTGCAGCGCCTCCCTCGGGACTCAAGGTGATATGGTTGTATGTTCAATCACGACTAACGATGGGGCTACCGCTTCTGACAGTGGTGACGATAACTGCATCTCACCAAAGGAGCCCCAACCAAACTTTGAATCAGAGACCGAAGAACAACTGACAAAGGCCGATGCTCTCACGACAGATGAGCAGAGGGACGTCCTCCGGGCTTTGTTCAGAGAATTCCACCACATGTTTTCAAAGTACTCGAATGACTGTGGAGTCATAGATCTGCATACGGTGCATATCCCGACGGATCCAAAAGCATCACCCACCTTTGTGCGCCAGTACAAGATCCCACTGGCAGCTTATGACTCCATCCAAGAGATCCTTGACACACTCCTGAAAAAGGAGCTCATCCGAGAGTGTAACTCCACATACAACTCTCCGATCTGGCCAGTGCTGAAGCCAAATGGCGCCTCACCATTGACTACCGATCGTTAAATTAGCAGGTCCCACTCTCACGTTGGCCCATGATCCACTTAGATCAAGAGTTGGCTAAGGTGAAAGGAGCTCGCTTCTTCTCAACTGTGGATGTGTCCAATGGCTTCTGGACCATGAGAGTTGACCCAACCGACCACTATAAATTAGCCTTCTCCTTCGGCAACCGCCAATACACTTGGAACCGCTGCCCATTTGGATATGCTAACTCCCCAGCCGAATTCAACATCTTCCTCCACAAGGCGATGAGCGACGCCGCGGCACGCGGTAACCTCATCTACGTGGACGACATCCTCATGAGGAGCCAAACTTTTGAAAAACATCTGCAAGAGCTCCACCATGTCCTGTCCCAACTCTTTGGAGCGGGGGCCAAACTAGCCGTCGCCAAGGGTCAGTGGTGTCGCACTAAGGTGCAATACGTCGGTCTGACAGTCGGTCCTGAAGGTATCGAACCCCAGTAAAGTAGAATTCAGGCTATCCAAACCATTCAGGCACCATCCAACATGTCTGAACTGAGGAACTTTCTGGGGATAGCAAAACCCCTCACCGAGCTCCTCCGAAAGGACAAACCTTTCGAATGGGGAGAATCCCAAGAGCAGTCCTTCCAACAGATGAAGGAAAACCTCAGCTCTGCCCCATGTCTAGCCTATCCATATAAAGACAAAGAGTTCCATCTGGAGGCTAGCTTTTCGAGCCAATGCCTTAGCGCAGCTCTGGCACAACAATATGACATGGACAAGCGGGTCGTTGCCTAAGCAAGCCGACCACTCAGCAGTGTGGAGGTTAAGTTCTCCGACTGCGAAAAGGTACTTCTATCCACCGTCTGGGCGGTAGAACACTTCTGCAGTTACGTTGGAGGCCAGAAGGTTATTATTGAGACCTGTCACCAACCAGTGACTTTCTTGAATAGCCTGAGATTAAGGGAGGGACAAGTGTTAAACAGCCGCATCGCCTCCTGGATGATGGCATTGCAGGGCTATGACATCGAGGTTAAGTACGCACAAAATCAGCGTATGACCTTAGGCCGAGGCCAACATTGTGACTGTGAGGATCAAACGGGCCTGCCGTCTCTCCCTGCCACTGCTCAATCACTTTCCTCTAATCACAGATATTACAATGATAATATTTGCCAGGACCTCCCAAGAGTTTATGTGGACGAATGCTCTTTCCATCACGCGGACCAACTTCAAGCAGGAGTCGGTATTGTCTGGACCAACCGCACGGTTACAGAGCCCAACCACTATCAGCTGGGTACCAAAACCAGCCAGTATGCAGAGATCGCTGCTGTCCTTATCGCCCTTCAGCAGTTAAATTAGATATAAGACAGTTAGTAATCTGCTCTGACTCCAACTACACCCGGCACAGCTTCATCTCGCATTTTCCCACATGGCAAATGAACGGCAGGAATAAAGAAGTCAAACATGCCGAACTCTTTCTGGCCTGTGACCAGCTGGTGATGGAGCAAGGTATGACCATCTACTGGAAAAAGGTAAAGGGTCATTCCCAAACCTCCGGTCCAGACAAAGATGGCAATGATGAGGCCAACTGTCTAGCCAAGCTGGGCGCACAGGAAGGTACACCGTGGGAGTTTCACGCAGAGTGGTTCCCGAAACCTCAGACATGTGCAGTGAATGCTATCACTCGACAACAAGCAAAGAAACAATGGGAGAATACCCAGACTGGTGAGCAGACCTTGCACGTAGGCCGGAAACCTGGAGATGCAGACTTGGTCACTATGCAGGAGCAGGATCTAACCATCCAAACCATCCGACGGATGGTGGCCAATCCCTCCCCACAGGGGGTCTCGTCTGTCGAACCCAACGAGACCAAGGAAGTACAAGCCTTCCGACGAGCCTTGCCACACTTAAGACTGGAGAAGGATTTGCTGGTTTATCGCCAGAACGGACAAGGACCAAGTCGGTGGGTCGTCCCCACTAACCATAGAGGGGTGATGCTAGCTCACGCCCACGATTCACCTGTCGGCGCACACCGTGGTTACAAAGCCACACTCCAAACCCTTCAGCAGGTTGCATATTGGCCATCCATGAGTAGTGACATCAGAGGTTACATTCAAGGGTGCCTCACCTGCTGTCAGTCCATGTAACCCCTGAACCGAGCCCCACTTCAGGAAAGGGGGGTCACCTTTCCATGGTCCAATCTCCAAGTAGATTGGATTGGACTAGTGCCCAAATCCTCTAGAGCATAGGTGTCAAACTCTGGCCCGCGGGCCAAATTTCACCCACAGTGTAATTATATTTGGCCCGCGAGGCAATTTCAAATTAATATTAGAGCTGGCCCGCCGATATTATACGGCGGCAGCGCTGTAACGCCGCATTCACCGCTTATACTACAAATCCCATAATGCTCTGTTGTTGTTTTGGCGCATCAATCAGGACAGAGGCAGACACGCCCCCTCCTCTGTGTCAGTAGCGTCTATGGTAGCGGTCATGGATGTATTAGGAAGGTAGTGATCCGTCTTCTTGCGCACTCCTTCAGCTGAAAGCCCCGGCGCACCCCGCATCCCCGTGCCTCTCCCCCAGACCACACTGCGACCTCAAACTACAGCTGTCACTGTGTTACCCTACCAAAAAATGACGAAAAGAAAGGCAGAAAATAGAACTTTTCTGGACGGGTGGGAGACAGAATATCTGTTTACATATGTAAAAGACAGACCTGTTTGTCTTGTTTGTGGAGCCAACGTGTCAGTAACTAAGGAGTACAATATTAGACGACACTATGAAAAGAAACACCAGGACAAATATAAGGACCTGGACACGGCTCAAAGGAGCCAGAAAGTAAAGGAGATGAAAAGAGGTTTGGTTTCACAACAGAAAATTTTCACAAAAGCCACAACACAAAGTGAGGCTGCTGTAAAGGCAAGTTATATTGTGGCAGAAGAAATCGCCAAATCAGCCCGACCCTTTAATGAGGGAGAGTTTGTAAAAAAGTGCATGATGAAGGTTTGTGACCAAGTGTGCCCAGAGAAAAAGCAAGTCTTTGCAAACATAAGCCTGAGCAGAAACACAATAGCTGAGCGCACACGCGAGCTTGCCACCAATCTGCATGTCCAGTTGATTTTGTTTCTTTTTCCCTTGCTGTGGATGAGAGCACTGACACGTCTGATACTGTGCAGCTGTCAGTCTTCGTCCGTGGCGTGGACTCAAATCTGTGTGTTACGGAGGAGCTTTTGGGATTTAAATCCATGCATGGCACAACCACAGGAAAAGAAATCTTTGAGGAGGTTTGCAAATGTGTAACTGAAATAAACCTGCCGTGGGATAAACTTGTGGGATTAACCACTGATGGTGCGCCAGCAATGAGTGGTAAAAAGAATGGACTGGTGGGCAGGATTTGTGAAAAGATGCGAGAAGAGAACTGTGCAGGTGAACTGTTTATCACTGCATCTTACATCAGGAATCCCTGTGTGGTAAAGTGCTAAAGATGGAGGATGTTATGACCACAGTAACACAAGTTGTTAACTTCATAAGAGCCAAAGGTCTCAATTACCGCCAGTTTAAGTCTTTTCTGGAAGAGTGTGGTTCAGAATACACAGATGTGCCGTATCACACAGAGGTGAGATGACTAAGCTGCGGAAAAGTGCTGAACAGATTTTTCAAACTGCATGAAGAAATATGTCAGTTTCTGGAAAGCAAAGGGAAGGACACAGCAGAGCTCCGGGAGCAAAAGTTTCTGTGTGAGCTGGCCTTTCTGTGTGACATCTCAAGCCACCTCAATGCGCTGAACCTGCGGCTGCAGGGGCGGGGACGCATCATCACAGATATGTATGCGTCAGTGAGAGCTTTTAAAACTAAGATGTGCCTGTGGGAGAATCAAATGCTACAAGCAAACTTTGGCCATTTCCCCTTCTGCCAAACCATAAAAACGCAGATCTCTACCGCCGTGTGCGCACAGTTTGCTGAAAAACTCAGTGCACTTTTAAGTTATATAAGCCTTGCTTGTTCAGTATTCATTGTTAAATCAAAACTTGTTTGGTTCTATATTAAAAGGTTCATTTGTTCAACCTTGGCCCGCGGCTTTGTTCAATTCAAAATTTTGGCCCACTGTGTATTTGAGTTTGACACCCCTGCTCTAGAGGTAACAGATACCTCCTCACAGTCACATGTGCCTTTACGAAGTGGGTGGAGTGCCTCCCAGCGCCACATGACACGGCCGTCACCACGGCCACCCTACTGCTGAACCATGTATTCAGTCGCTGGAGACTGGAGTTATCTGTTAACTCAGATTGTGGCACGCATTTCACTTCCACATTCATGACGACCCTATACCATAGCCTGGGTGTAAATTTTTTCAGGTAAAATTTCACATTTCTCACCATCCCCAGTCATCGGGTCAAGTAGAACAAGCGAACCGCACCATCGTGCACATGCTCAAGAAGATTGGGATGTCAAGCTGATGGCCATTAGAGCCGCTCCGCATCGCACCACGGGGATAACACCCTTTGAGATGATGACTGGAAGGCAAATGACACTCCCGCACCTCTTGTACCACCCTGAGGACGTCAGTGTGGCGACTGCTTACACAGCACACCAGTATGTGGCTGACCTGCGTGAGCACCTCCGAGCCACCTTTACATTCACCCAGAAAAACCTTGACGCCCAGGCCGAGGGAGCCAAGGCATAATATGATAAGAAAGCTTCCAGCCATGAGTACGAAGTAGGGGACAGGGTCTTCTATTTTCAGTTCACGCTGCCGGTGGGAAGTCCCAAGAAGTTTCTTCCCAGTTGGAAAGGCCCCTTTGAGGTGGTAGGAAAACTTTCCCCAGTATCCTACCGCATCCTACGGCAGCCCCCTGCATACAAATGGGTCCATGCCAATCAAATCAAACCATTTAAGCCAACAACACTCTTGGGCGTGGAACCGAACCCATCCCAAGAGGGGAAGGGAGAACCACTGCCCCAGAGTGATGAGGATGCAGATCAGTAAAGATAAGAATAGTTGCATGCCCTAACTCACCAACTGGCATGCACTAACACCCCGGTCATATACCATATCACAAGTAGTAATTAAAGCCTATTTGTTTCAGGATGAACTTCCCTTGGGTCCTTGGCATCCTCCTCAGTCTACAAGCTGTCCGAACAACTAACGTGTTTGAACCAGGTCCACCAACTGGCATCGCTCTCCAGAACACGCCTGGACTACTGATTACACGCTGCAATCTTTACACCCAAAGAATTTATGTGCGGTTAGACCCTTGGGATGTATATTGTAAACACATCCAGCTTCCCCCGCGCCTGTCTGAAGGAAGACCCAGCGGAGTCCAGACACATGATACGATTGAACGTGCTAAACGTACAACCGTAAACATCCTGGAGCAATTACAGAAATTCCTTGATACAGAGGAAGACCTCAGCGGTAACAAGCGATCAAAACGGTTCCTTGGTGGACTGGTCGTGGCAGCCTCAGCAATCGGTTCCCTGTTCTCTGTGGGCATATCCGCTGCTAATTCTGTTAGCATCAGCACGTTACGCAAACACATGAATGGATTAGAGGGAGAAATGCCGGAGATCCAACAGAAACTTGTCCTTCAACAAGAACAACTGCAAAACCTGGATCCAAGGCACCATACTAACAGTTAACCTCCATTCTGCTATCTAAACAATACGTTGCACGCATTAGAAACCCTCACTGAAGTTTTAAGAGACGACATCAAATATGTACAAGTAGTTGGAGACCTAATGCAGGATCTGATCAGGGAAGTGAGCTCCTCTGCCAATAGCTTGAGTGGAGGAAAGATCCCAGCCTACCTAGTCTCTTTAGATCTAGCGAAACAGATCCTCCAATCCGCTACCCCCACTATAGTAAGTACCGCTCAGGTACACTTGGCCTACAACTTGGGCAGCGCCATTCCAATTGCTGTAGATCCCCAGAAACTAGAGATAGGTTTTATTATAAACCTACCTATCATAGAAAGACAGAATGTGTACAGACTTAAGTCCGTTTTGAATGTAGGGTTTTTGCAGAACAAAACACATGTACGTCTTGACACACCATCCATACTAGCATACCACGATGAAGACCCTTCACTGTATCTAGTGCCAAATCTTAATGCATGTACTCGAATGAGAGATATTCACTGGGTCTGTCTGAGCAACCCATTCATCAGGGATGTAGATGGATACCTATGTGTTCTGAGAGCTGACTCACCCGAGCAAAAATGCCAGGGTACCATGTCTGCGAGAACCAAAGAAATCGGAACTCGAGTGGAGCGCATTGGCCACCGTTGGCTCGTGAACATGATTGCCACGGAAGCTTTATTAGCCTATGACCGCCACGATACAACCACTAAACTGACCCTGCCAAACCAAACAATGTTTTTGACGTTTCCGCAAGGAGCCACGGTACACATTGACAATGTCATCCTCCATTATCTCGACTCAGAGCGTCACGATGTGGAGACTGAAATTCTGGATGCATTTAAGGGCCAAAATTTCACAATTGACACATCCCTGCACCAACAACTATTGGCCGAAGGGACTAAATTGGTTAAGTTTAGCGTGAAGCCAACGGGACTTATGACTACATTCTTCAGACATGAGAATCAGTCACATTCTTACTCAGAGAACCCCGTCGGTCTAGTCGCTCTGAGGCTCTTGCTTGGTGGTTGGATTATCACGCTTCTCGTAGCCCACATGATGCATAAATACATCCAACAGCTGCAGGCTGTGTTAGACTCCCTCCTCTTCGTCACTCCACGCTCCAGCGCATAACGGTTCACTAACACACTTTCCCTCCTCTTTCCTCTCCTTTCCTTTCTCAGGTATCTTCATGAAGCTATGTATTGGAAATGTTTGAATGTGTTGTTAAAGTGCCAAACCACTGTAAGATAGCAAGCTAGCTTAACTCTGCCCAGATATGAAAGCCTCTATAGACTGTTAACTTTTGGACTGTTGATCGCCATGTTTGTTCACCCAACAGGAAGGATTACCATAACACACATGGACTATACACAGGTTTCCAGAGAATTGGAGTGGATTATTTTTCTATTTGGGTGTGTTTCTTGTTCTTCTATCTCTTTCTTTCTTCCTCGTACTAATCTTTCTGAACAGTGAGGCGAAAGCCCGGACACGCGATTATGAACCGTAACAAAGGGGTACGTGGCGCCCAAAGGCTTTCGCCCATTGTTCTCGTCTGTGGACACATAAACCACACCATGGGTCATTATCGCTTTGGCTCTGAATAACATGCATGGCGTGTTCTTCTGTAGTCATTCTGGGTATTGTTAAATCATCCCTTGAGTGTTAATTTGCTGATTGATTTGTGGATTTAATTTGCTGATTAATTTGCTGATTTGTTCTTTATGTGGCTGTTCATTCTGTGCGCTGGTTCCCCCTGGTGTAGTCATTCACCATTTTAGTTGTAGTCTGCTGCCATTTTAGTTGTAGTCTGCTACCATCCCGGTTGTAGTCTGCCGCCATTTTAGTTGTAGTCTGCTACCATCCCGGTTGTAGTCTGCCGCCATTGTGGTTGTAGTCTCTGCCATTTTGTTTGTAGTCTTCCCACTCACGTGATCAGCTGCCACCTTGGTTGTAGTTTCCCCACTCACGTGATCAACCACCATTTTGATTGTAATCTGCCACCATCTTAATTGTAGTCTGTCGCCATCTTGTTTGGTTTTAGCCGTTAGCTTGTTAGCCTCCATCTTGTTTGTTTTTAGCTGTTAATTCGTTGGCCGTCATCTGGCTAGCTTGTTAGCCTCCATCTTGTTTGTTTTTAGCCGCTAGTTTGTTAGCCGCCAACTCGCTAGCTTGTTAGCCTCTACCCTGTTTGTTGTCTACCGCCATTGTTAATTCTCTCTCTCCCTATACACACATACACACACACCCACACACCTTTATGAATGTCTTTTGCTGCTGTACCTGTATACCGATTGTAGCTAGTGTGCACTCATAAACTTGGATTATAATAGCTTTGTTGTGAAGTGATATTTATTTTTGGATGCTTGTTACTTTTAATAAATTCTATTATAATTTTAACCCGTTGTGGTCTGTGCTTATTGTGAAAGGTATTAATGACAACAGCTGGATCCATGACAGCCAGTGCTCGAGTTTACCCTTCCAAACATTAAGAGACTGTTTTTCCCCACTGGTTAATTTGGCTATTGGTCCCTGGTGACAGGGTGGTGCCCCGATTCTACACGTGTGAATAATACACTCAATTGATCTCAATGATTATTCCCCATAACCATTGAACTTCTTGCCAATAACCAAATTGTTCCTACTAGTGCACAACAGGAGAGACTGCATCCATCCCACTTTGTGTGGAGTAGCTCTCATTTCTAGCAATTTGGCCAATTTTATCAGTATTCCAACACCCTAATAGAGACCGCTCTGGTAAAAGTAACCAACAAACTGTTAATGGTCTCTGACCAGGGCTATCTTTCAGTACTTGTCCTTCTGGATCTCAGTGCATTTGATACTGTTGACCACCAGATTCCTTTACAGAGGCTAGAAAATCAAATTGGTGTAAATGGAACTGCTTTAAGCAGGTTCAAGTCCTATCTATCAGACAGACATCACTTTGTACATGTAAATCACAACTCGTCCATACACGCTAGAGTTAGCCATGGTGTTCCACAAGGTTCTGTGCTTGGCCCGATCCTATTCACAACCTATATGCTCCCACTAGGCAATGTGATCAGAAAGCACTCAGGGTTAGGCTGATGACACCCAATTGTATTTATCAATGAAGCCAGATGAAAGCAACCAGCTAACACAAATGCAATTCTGTGTTGCAGATATTAAGTCCAGGATGACCCACAACTTTCTTCTACTGAACTCAGACAAAACTGAGATTCTACTAGTTGGTCCAAAACATCTTAGACAATCTTTAGCTAATGTTATAGCCTTTCATAATGGACTAGCTCCTGCCTCTAGAACCACTGCAAAAAACCTGGGTGTTAGCTTTGATCAGAACTTGTCTTTCAACACGCATGTTAAACAAATCTCGAGGACTGTGTACTTCCACCTTCGTAACATTGCAAAAATCAGGCATGTCCTTTCCTTAGATGCTGCTGAGAAGCTCATCCATGCTTTTGTTACATCTATGCTGGATTACTGTAACTCTCTCTTGTCAGGATGCCCTATAAAGTCCCTCAGGACTCTGCAGCTCATTCAGAACTCTGCAGCTCGTGTCCTGACTGAAACTAAGAGGCGTGACCACATTTCACCTGTGCTGGCCTCTCTACATTGGCTTCCAGTAAAATTTAGAGTAGAATTTAAGATCCTCCTCCTAACCTACAAAGCCTTGCATGGTCTGGCACCATCATATATCACTGATCTCATTGAACCATATCAGCCCTCTAGGGTGCTGCGTTCCTTAGATTCAAACTTACTGGTAATACCACGAATCTCCAAATTTAAATATGGAGCCAGGGCCTTCAGTTTTCAAGCTCCTCTTCTGTGGTACCAATTACCAGCCTCAGTTCGGACAGCAGACACCCTCTCTATGTTTAAGAGTAGACTTAAAACCCTCCTTTTTGACAAAGCCTATAGTTAGACCAACCCCTAGTTATGCTGCTATAGGTTTAGATTGCTGGGGGAGATCCTTAGACACCAAGCTTTCAGAGCACTCATCATGTCCCATCACCGGTACAGTACTAACTCGCCCTCTCCCCCGGAGCTCTTGTGCTCCATCTTTCCTTAGCACTTCCAGAGCATGTTGCTGGGTCCAGAATCTTCTACCCCGTCCTCCTGTGGCCTGGTACTGCTGCTGGATCCTGCACCCTCTATGGCCTTGCCTACTGCACTGATAGTGCTGCTGGATCCAGAACCCTCTCCATGGCCCTGCCTGGATCCTGCTGTTCCTGCTCTGCACTGTTCTCTCTCTCTCTCTCTCTCTCTCTCTCTCTCTCTCTCTCTCTCACTCAATTGTACTTGCCAATGAAACCAGATGAAACAAATGAGCTCGCCAAACTTCAGGCATGTCTTAAAGACATCAAAACCTGGATGATTTGCACGTTTCTACTTCCAAATTCAGAGAAAACTGAAGATATTGTTCTGGGCCCTAAACACCTTAGAAACAAATAATCCAGTGATATAGCAACTCTAGAAGGCTTAACCTTGGGCTCAAGCCCCATGTATGGAATCTAGGAGTTATTTCTGGTCAGCACATGTCCTGGAAAGTCTGGAAGTCTAGCCTGGAAGTCCCAGGATTTTTCTGCCTACCTTAAAGTCCCAGAGACTAGTCATTTGGCGCAACTGCTTTCCCACACTACTCTAATCACCCTTTTTGTTATGGTAATGAGGTTATAATGCCTTGACACCTACATCTATTCTTACTGCTGGGTGAGGGGATCACACCTTCCAATGGTCAGACCGATAAGTTTGCTGCAATTTCAGACATATGGGATCAAGTTTTGGGTGGCATGTGACTTGAAAACCAAATACGTCTGCAACATCCTCCCATATCTTGGCAAGGACCCCACTCGGCCTCGTGGGGAGAGAGTGTCTGAGAGTGTAGTCATGAGGCTGATGGAACCATTCCTGGACAAGGGCAGAAATGTCACCACGGACAATTTCTTTACATCACTGTCACTTGCAAAACGCCTACTTAGCCGGAATACAACCATCCTCGGCACAGTCAACAAGATTCGCCAAGAAATTCCACTATCAACTCGACAGATGCACCGCAAGGAATTTACCACCCAAGCGTTTTCAACCACTGGTGCCACACTGACTGTGTATGCGCCCAAGCCAAAGAAGACTGTATATGTTCTCAGCAGCATGCACAGCACGATTCAGACAGAGGATACCACCAAAAAGAAGCCAAACACCATCACACTCTACAACACAACAAAGTGCGGCGTCGATGTCATGGACCAGATGGTGCGGGAGTACACTATCCGCGCAGGAACACGGCGCTGGCCATTAGCAGTGTTCTATAACATGATAGACATTGCAGCACTGAATGCACTCGTGCTCTATCAATTATGCACCGGGAGGCAGGAGAGACGGGTGGATTTCCTGCTGGAACTTGCAAGAGAGTTGGCTCACTCCCACATTCACATGAAAAAGGCCAAAAAGGAACAATTACTTCGGCAACAACCTTCCACACCACAACCAGGACAACGTGTCAGGCTAAAATTAAATGTAAGAACAATCATGCAACTGTGCGCTGTGTTGACTGCTACCGTTACACATGTGGGAAATGCCAAAAGGAGCAATGGCAGTGCCAGGATTGCGAGTGATTGCTGAAATGTATTTCACTCATAATGCATGTTTTTTCATTCTTTGTGTGATTTTTCATCCTTTGTAAATATGCTTGGTTTTCTTTTTTTTTGCACACAACTGGGGAAGAAGTTGCTTTTTCATTCTTTGTAACTATGTTGTTTTTTAACAATAAATGTCATTGTGTTGATCCCTTCCATCCGATTGATCATTTCCACTGCATACAGCGTGTGTGTTTGATGGGGAGTTTAATAAAAAAAAAAAAAAAAAAAAAAAAAAAAATAAAGTTACATATAAATGCAAAAACACATGCATGCACACACACATACAAATCCACTGTATGTGCATAAACCCGCCATATGGACACACACAAACAAATGCAAAAACACAGACACACAGACACACAGACAGACACACACAACTTATCTCAGAACTAAAGGATTGCTCTCCTGAGCTGTGAAGTGTGTCCCCTCCCCCACACAGGTTGAAGTGCCTCCAGCCGTGAGCTGCTAATAGCCACATTTCCATAACAAAAGGGAATATCCACGGGGGGGCCTTTAGTCATTTGGCTTTCTTGTGGGCATTTTAGGTAGAAAAACCAAATGGCTCTTCTCTGGGACTTCTAGTGTTAACTTACACATAACACACATTTCAAAGACTGCATTCTTTCCCCTCTGCAATATTGCAAAATTAGGAACATTTTGAGTCAGAGAGATGCAGAAAAATTAGTCCACGCATTTATTACTTTCAGGCTGGATTATTGTAACTCCCTTTTATCAGGTTGCCCCAATAAGTCTCTAAACACTCTTCAGCTAATCCTGCTATAGGCCAAATGCTGCTATAGGCTTAGATTGCCGGGGGATTTCCCACAATGCACTGAGCTCTCTCGTCCTCTCCCTTTCTTTCTGCACACGTTTATGTCCCATTAATGCATGTTACTAACTCAGCTTCTTCCCTGGAGTCTTTGTGCTTTCTCCATATTAATGTCCATTTATTTAGAATGTGGTGTAATGGTCTGGAGTCCCAACACTTTTGTTTATATAGTGTACCTGGATATGCCTTCAAAACCGTCCCCCTGGATATGTTGGCCCTGAAGCTCCACAACCTGGGTTTGTCAGCTTCACTCTGCTCCTGGATTAGGGACTTCCTCACCAGCAGGCCCCAGGTGGTGAGGATAGGGGAGCCTACATCTGCCCCACTGATCCTCAACACTGGCACGCCGCAGGGTTGTGTACTCAGCCCACAAACCCCACAAACATGGTTGTTAAGTTTGCGGACGACACCGCTGTGGTGAGTCTCATATCTAACAATGATGAGACCCACTACAGAGATGAGGTCCAGAACTTGACACAGTGGTGTTCCAGGAACAGCCTCATCCTGAACATCAGCAAGACCAAGGAAGTCATAGTGGATTACAGGAGGTCCAGGAAGACTGATCACGCTCCCGTCTGTATACTTGGTGAGGCGGTTGAGCGGGTGGACAGCATTAAGTTCCTGGGCATCCACAAAATCACTTTACTGGCAGCATATATATTTTTACATACACACACTGAATTTGTCTTCTGCATTTGACCCATCCTTAGTTGAACACACATGCAACACCCGGCAAATTACAAGCAGTGAAACACACATAGGAGCAGTGGGCTGCCCAAGTCCAGGACTTCACACATACACCCTCCCCCATCTAGCCACATATACACACACAGCATACCATAGACTGGCACTAAGTGCACTTTATTTACCTTGCTTGTATTTTGTATTTTATATTTTTCTTAAGTGTGCAATTTTAATTTTCTGCTGCTATTTATAAGTATGCTTTTAAGCCGAGAATCCGTACACACACAATGTTGTCTTTAATAGAAAGTGGGGAGGTCAGAGTTTATCCTAGTGCACTGCAGCAGATGATACACATACCCTCAAACACAGACTTAGACTGCGTATCACAAACCTGATACTGTCAGATTGAAGATGATTGAAGCTGAGAAGATAACACTGAAAAATACCCAACAGAATGCCTGAAAAAGTACCGTAATTAAACTCTGAGAATCCTATATTAAGCATGCAAGCCTTGGGTACACAGACTGTGGAGGTCGCTCCAGCTGAAAATTTTTGTTTCATATAAATGTGGAACAAGAACACTGTAGAAAGAGATTCTGTGAAGTGAAATATAGATCAGAGGTTGTGGTAATTAAATGTGTTCCTTGGGTTTATCACTCTCAAACAGCTGAGCCAGTCACAGTGAAGCATGAATGTTAGCATACAGCCAGAGGCAGATGATGTATTATTTAACACTTAAATATTTTTCATTAAATAAAATTGGGGGAAAAAAAATTGGGGAAGCCATTTATATGATTAATCTAATGTCAACAGTCAAAATTCTCTTGGGTCTAAAATCATAATCATAACATTATATTGTAACAAAATATTGTAACAAATGATACTGAATGAAATTCAGTGAATGAATGAAATTCAGTAGCATTTGCACTATAGGAGGCAGGGGACACTAATGCACAGGATTAATGATGTCCACTAATCAGCAATCTCCAGCACAAACAGAATACAGTTACAATGAACCTGTCTGTCATTCAGCCTTCCAATTAAAACAACCTGCCACGTTTGTCCTTTGTGATGAATGATGCTTATTGCATGCATGTTTTTCTCTCTCTTTTTCATCCTCTCTGTCCTGTCTACCCCCCGGCCAACTATCAGCAGGGTAGTTCTCCCTTGTGAGCCGGGTCCTGCTCAAGGTTTCTTCCTGTTAAAAGGGAGTTTTTCCTTGCCACTGTCTGCTTGCTCGGGGGTTCAGGCTCTGGGTTTCTGTAAAGCACCTAGAGACAGTTTTGATTGTAAAAGGTGCTATATAAATAAAATTGAATCGAATTGAATTGTGTAGAGAGGGGTGTGTGGTTATTCTGTAGCAGCAAGACAGAAAACTGTGTGCAATGGCTCTGTGCTCTGATGTAACATTTTCCAAATCAAAGGATTCAGAAGCTGCAACTGTCAGATGGCTGTGGATTTACTGAACATTTAATGCAGTATAAAGCAGCTGTGGACAACATATACTTTAGGATCACTTCAACCATATTAAAGATTGTCTTAAATGTTAATTTAAGCACTTCTACTGGTGTTTGTGATTTTTTTTTCGCCATGTGATTGTCTGGCTGAAGATACAGATGTATCTACTGTACAAAAAGACTGAATAGCAGATTCTTTCCTCAGGCTGTTGAGACTTAACTCATCCTCTGCACTCCATCATGAAAATTTTTGTGATTTGGATTGGATTTCTTATAAAACAAGATATATACTCATACAAATAATTCCTCTAAAGAGAGAGAGAGGGAGAGATGTTCAAAGGCATCTCACACACCATGACCTACAAGAGTGTGAGGAGTCTTTGTGTAGGTCCATGCTCTCGTGTAACTCTGATGTTAACTTTGTACACTTGCCAAGCACAGCTACTAATCATGAAACCCAAAATGTGCTCCAAAAAATGTGTTATCCCTGTGAAGCAGGCAAACTGTTCACATACAAGAACCAGAAGATAAGAATGTGTGTGTGATCTGCTGGCTCCCAGCATGGTGAGTGTTCTGAGTGTGTGCTAGCTTGCTGACAATAAAGCAGGCATACAACAGCAGCTCTACACAAACACATTCCCACACATAATGTCACACACCATACCTTCAGACACACACATGCACCTGCACATACACACACAGTGTGATGATGATGTGATGTTAGGGTTTGTTTATTTTTTCCATTCAACTGGTCCATTATTTGACATTTTTCATCACCACATTAGGTTTTAAAAAAAAAAAAAAAAAAAAAAAATCACTCCCACATTAGGTGAAACACATAGTGAAACCTTTCTGGTTCCCTTATTTATACTGAAGCAAAAGCTTTAATTTACTGTGATGATAATGTTTTTCAAGCATAACAGTTGTTTTTGCTTCTGAAGTCTGCTTGTCAGAAAGGGTCGGCGTCGCTGACACAGAAAAAGTTGAAACCATGACGCAGGGTGAAAAAAGCAGCGATGTGAGGCAGAGATTCAAAAACAATAGTCTTTTATTAAATAAAGCAAAACTCAACAAAAGCACACACTTACTGTAGCATGGGAGCTATGAAAAACTGTGGTGTAATTTCCTGGCATGGCAAGGAGACAAGACAAACAAACGATTCCCTGGCATGAAAACAGGAGACAAAGTAACACTCTGACAAAGGTGACTGGGAACATGAGGACTAAATAGACAAGACAACGAGACACAGGTGATACACATTAGGAGGGAGAAAGCAATCAGGAAAAGCAAAGCTACATGAAAACAGGACACACAGGGGAAGTGACACCTTCAAAATAAAACAGGACATGAAAAAAACCTTGAACATAACACATGGAAACACAAGACACACATAGAACATGACACAAGGACTCAAAAAACAAAAGACAGAGAACAAGGACGTGACACTGCTTGGAGAACACATTCCACACATGTGGACATACTCCATTCACAAGTTCACAAAAAATTCCATCATATAAAAATTGGAAGCACACAGGCATAGATAGATAGAGCATGGGACATAGGGCCTAGGCATACACCCTCTGATGTTGAAATTCATGTCAACACTGCAGTGGACCGTAGCAGACCCTTGCACACACACAGATACAGGAAATATAATTTCCGCTTAAAAAAAAGCAGTGCATACTTAAAGTATGTAAAGACTGGTGATATTTACCTTTGCCAAGGAGGTTATATTTTTGGTCCAGTTTGTTTGTTTGTATATTTGTCATTGGAACTAAGAAAAAGCTACAGGCACAATTTTGATTAAGCTTCATAGAAGGGTACTTCCTTGGTCATATGGATCAAGGAAGAATCTAAATTACTTTTCACTTTCATTGACATTCAGAGGAAAGTGATTTGTCTTGGAAGAATAAAATCCAGTTAATTAGTGACAAAACAACCAACTGTAGAAATATCACAACTGCATATCACAATTCACATTAGCAAGTACCACAAGTAATTCACAGGTAATCCTCTGGGGTAGTCTACACATGTAGCTGATCAAACTTTATGCAGATCAAACATACAGATCAAACTTCATTCAGAAAGCAAAGATTCTTCAAAGGTGAGAAAAGTCCCCTCATCCAGTTAAATTCTGTTAAAAGGAGTAAGACCAACCACACACTCCATTGTCACGAAGTCTGCACCATTTATCATGTTAATGAAATTGATGAAAAAGTGTGCTTGTTCAGGAGATCAGGGCTGTAGCCAGGGTTATAGAAATACAGAGGTCTAAAAATGTATTTTCATTATAGAAAGGATAAACAGGCTAAACTAATCACAAAACATCTTAAAATTAATGTGGACAATATTTAATTAAACTCTGAAGACTATTAAATTTTCAGTACAAACATCTTTGAAACATCATCCTCTCATCTCCTGTCACATGTGTTCCAGGCTGGCCTCCTGTTGTATTTCTCTGTTGGCACAGTCTCACTATGTTTTCAACTTTTTTTCATCCCCTGTGCTCTTTTTCTGAATCCTGACTTCCTTGTTTCCCTCTTTTCCTTCATCTGCTCCCTCATCTCCAGTTTTCTCTCTGCCTTCAACATCACATTCTTTATTATTCCTCTCTCCATCCTTTTCACCTCCTTGTTCTCTCCCTCTGTATTTTCTTGCTGTCATCTTGCATAACCAAAGTAGAGTAATTATTATATGACTTTTACTATATGCACCTCAGAAAAAATGGACCTCTGGGCCCTAAAGCTACAGCCATACAGGAGGAGCGCAAGACGAGTTTAATCATGGCTGCTCAAAGGCACCGGTAAATATGACAGTTAAGCTTTTCACCAATATTTGCAGCCACAGCAAGAAAACCAAAACAGATTAAATACTTTTCACTGTGTTCTGAGGTACACAATTTTGGTATTTGTAATTCATCTGTGGGTTCCTCATGTTCACAAACCAATAGGTTATGTCACAGTAGGATTAGACTTGTGTATTAAAGTGTATTGAGGCGGGTGGTGTACAGAGATGAAATGCTAAAAAATGTATACTTGTGTAGTCCAATTGCGAGGGAGAGGAAAAGCTGCCTGACAACACCACCTGGGGAGTTGCACCCCAGAAAATGAACTTCGACCTGTACGTTTATTACGATGAGGTCACACAGATTCAGTGCACAGGACAAGTGACAGACTTCCAAATATAAACAATATTTATTTAGTACAACAGTTTTAAAATAATGTTTAGATGTGAAGAGTATGTGGCCTGAGTGTCAAAATAAGAAACTGATTTATAATATTAATTATAAATTACAAATTATAATACCGTGTAATGGGGGAGGTGGGGGATGACGATGACACCCAGACTGATACAATAACGCAGTTAAAAAGCAGAAGGCCTATGCTAACACACACACACAGCAATCACACCCCTACACACAAGCAGAACCACAAAAACAAGAAGAACGAAACCCGTTAACCAATTAAATTTATAAATTTATCACAACAGGAGTGGTGGTGGGGAGTGGAGAACCTGAAGCTGCATGGGGTTACAGTTTCGTTTAAAACTGTTTCCGGAAACACCTGTCCGAAAGAGACGGAAATAGAGGAGGAGCGACCGCACCAGGGCTGGGGGCTGTGTGTTGCTGTCTTCTGAGGTATTCAGCTGGTGGCCCACGTCACTTTGTCATGACAAAAACACATTACGTACTGTCTGTGTCTGAGGCTGTTAGGCCTAATGGCTACAGCACTAATAGTGGTGAGGCTGGGCGGGCTGTACATGACACCCAGCAATGGGTGGCATCTCTCAGATCCCATGTACCACAAGCTCTGCAGGATTGCGGTGTCAGCATCAGGCACTGTTGCACTTTGATCATGAAAACAGCTGTCTTTCCTGACTGTGGGTGTGTGGATGGTTACTGTCTCCTCTAGGAAAGTAGTTACATCTGATGTCAGTCTTTTGCGCTGGGGCGGAGTGTTCGAGGTTCGAGTAGTAAACAACGTTTGGAACGCGCGTCTCTGTCATGCCCATGTAAATTATTTGGAGCTATTAGCTATGTTTCTAATGCTAAAAACATTTTCTTCAATTTCTCCAGGGGCATTATGTGTTGGTGAGAACAGACAATATGACCTTATTGTCTATATATAGCCCATATCAACCATCAGGGCAGTCTTCACTCCAGACAACTGTACACTGGCACGCGTGAGTGGATTTATTTGAGACTTACAGGACTGTCAGAGAAAGTTATAATTATGATTTAGAATACTGGAGCATTATAGTACAATGTACAATGTTGTCTTTTCTGCATTACCTGATTGAAAGTAGCCTTTTCTACTGTTAAGGTGTACTTGGCTGCTGTCTCTGCTTGCCTTGTTGGGTTTGATGGTAAGCTGGTAGACCGGCATTACCTTTTGTTGGTTTATGAAAGGTGCACGGAAACTGCTGCCTGTCTCAAAGTCTATGTCTCCCTATTCTGGAGTCCCCCACTAAACAGCCTTTTGAGACACTGGAGGGCACAGACATGAAATGTTGTCTCCGAACGTGGCTTCATTGTTGGCTTTAGCTATGGATAAATGTTTTGAATGGCATTCTAACACTCTATTTGTGAATTCTGCTTGTATCTATCATGTATCTAACTATCATGCTGGCCTACTCCAGCGCAGGCCTCCAAGCCCTGGCTGGCGGGCACATTCTACCAGGGGTCTTGCAACCTCTTAGGCTCTGTTGAGGGGAATGTCCATCCAGGATATCTGCGCCACAGCTAGGTGGGTATCACCTCCCACTTTTGCAAGGTTTTATTAGTTGGATATCACATCCTCAAGCCTTACTTGCGTTGTCCTGAGAGTAGGCTCCTCAGTGGACTTGCCTCACATCTCTATTTGAGGAGGGCTGGCGGTCAGTCTTCAAGACGTACTTGTCTGGTAATACAGGAGTCTCAGTATCCTATAGACATCAAAACGAATGCTATGAAAGACAACTTTGGGTTATTTCCGTGATTTTGGTTCTCTGAGTAGCATGAATGAGACTACCTTTCTTGCTGCTTGGATGAAGTGAGAAGAGGTGTGCTTGCCTTGAGTGATGAGTGACACTGTGTCAGTTGTTTATGAAGAGCAGGGTCCTGACACAGACTGCCTGTAACTCAGGGCTGGCGTAGCAGTACAATTGCTTCTGTGAATGCACAAGAGGACTTATCCCCATAGTGAGACATTTCACACGTTACTCAGAGAACCAGGACATGGGTCATGGACATTAAATGTAAATATGTTACAGTGTGAGCTGTATGCTAAGAAAACAGGTTATTTTGAAATGTCTATGTGAATTCATGTTATATGTACTGTGAGCTATGATGGTTATTCATGAAAAAAAGAAAAAGACACTGGGGAGCAGTAAGTTCATATGTACCCAAATGGACTTTTATTATGGACTAGATGAATAATTATTTTTGCACCGCTGTGTAGGCTGTTTTTTTCCCGAGGGTCCTTCAATCGGGTCCTTGGTCCTACTACCATCTTCTGCTGGCATTAACAAATCTAACCAAACTACATGTCTCTTAGACCCCATCCCAACTAAGCTCCTCAAGGACGTCTTTCCCTTGACTGGCGTTTCCTTCTTAGATCAGATCAACTTATCCTTAACAACAGGTTATGTACCACAGGCGTTTAAAGCCGCTGTCATTAGACCTTTGCTTAAAAAACCTTCACTTGACCCAGACATCTTAGCAAACTATAGGCCGATATCCAACCTCCCGTTTTTATCTAAAATACTTGAAAGAGTGGTTGCAGATCAGTTAATTGATCACCTACACAGGAACAGTCTCTTTGAAATGTTTCAGTCTGGTTTCAGAGCCCATCACAGCACAGAAACAGCACTGGTTAAAGTTACAAATGACTTCCTCATGGCATCAGACTGCGGGTTGTCTCCATACTCGTTTTACTGGATCTCAGTGCTGCTTTGGACACAGTAGATCACATTTTATTAGATTCAGATTAGAACATGACACTAGGATCACAGGCACTGCACTACGCTGGTTCAAATCATATTTAACAGATAGATTTCACTTTGTTCACGTTAATGAAGTTTCCTCTTCATATATAAAGGTTAGCCTTGGTGTTCCACAAGGTTCAGTGCTTGGGCCGATCCTGTTAACCTTATACATGCTCCCTCTAGGAAATATTATTCAGAAACATGGCATAAACTTTCATTGTTATGCTGATGACACTCAGCTGTACTTATCCTTAAAGCCTGAAGAAACAGAGCCGTTAGCCAGACTCCAGGCATGTCTTAAGGACATAAAGGACTGGATGACCTTCAATTTTTTATTATTAAACTCAGACAAAACTGAGATCATTGTTCTAGGCCCCAAACATCTTAGAACTAGAATAGCTGATAATATTGTCTCTCTGGACGGCATTACTTTGGCCCCCAGTACGACTGCGAGGAACCTCGGCGTTATCTTCGATCAGGACATGTCATTTATCCATCACATTAAACAGATCTTTAAGACCGCCTTCTTTCACCTCCGTAATATTGCTAAGATTAGGAGTGTCCTCTCTCAGAGTGATGCCGATAAACTTGTCCATGCTTTCGTTACTTCTAGGCTGGACTACTGCAACTCACTATTGTCAGGATGTCCAAATTACTCTATTAATAGCCTGCAGCTGATCCAGAATGCAGCAGCTAGAGTTTTAACAGGAATCAGTAAAAGGGATCATATCTCCCCCATCTTAGCTTCTCTTCACTGGCTTCCGGTAAAATTCAGAATAGACTTTAAAATTCTCCTACTTACATATAAGGCCCTAAATGGACTAGCCCCATCATACCTGCAAGATCTAATAGTCCCATATATTCCCAATAGAACACTGAGATCACAGAGTGCAGGTTTACTTGCAGTTCCCAGAATTCATAAAAGTAGAATGGGAGGACGACCTTTAGCTATCAGGCACCCCTGCTGTGGAACCAGTTGCCAATCTGGGTTCGACAGACAGACACCACCTCCACTTTTAAGACTAAACTTAAAACCTTTCTGTTTAGTAAAGCATATAGTTAGTTACACTCACCTCATGATATATAGCCACAAGTAGAATAGGTCTGACTAACTGTTAATCTTTAAATCTCTATCATAGCTATGCTACTCCCAGTTACCTCATTAAAGTCAACTTAATACATCATTGTCTGCGTGGTAATTCGGGATGGAGTTTATCCAACTGTCAATTTATGCAAGACGTATAAAGAGGACAGGATATTCTGTGTTTACAGCTAGGAGATGTCTTCACTGACATCTTCAAAATCTCCCTGACTACCATCGTCCCTGTGCCAGAGAAGTCCCCCATGTCCTGCCTCAATGACTAACGTCCCATTGCACTCACACCCATCATTATGAAGTGCTTCAAGAGGCTCATCATGAGGCATATAAAACCCTGCTGCCGCCCTCACTGGACGCCCCCAGTTCTCATATTGTCCCAACCTCTCCACAGATGATGCCATTGGCACCACCCTCCATCTGGCCCTGGACAATAAGAACAAATATGTGGGAATACTGTTCATGGACTTCAATCCAGCATTCAACACAATCATTCCTGAACACCTGACTGGAAAGCTGAGCTGCCTGGGACTCAACACCTCCCTCTGCAACTGGATCCTGGACTTCCTGACTGGGAGACCTCAGGTAGTCCAGAGCGGGAACTGCATCTCCAACACCACCACACTGAAAACTGGGGCCCCACAGGGCTGTGTACATCATCAGGTTTGCTGATGACATGACTGTGGTGGGCCTCATCAGCAATAATGACGAGTCAGCTTACAGAGAGGAGGTGAAAGTTGCTAACCTCCTGGTGCAGAGCCAACAACCTGTCTCTTAACACAGACAAAACTTACGAGATGGTTGTCGACTTCAGAAGAGACTGGGGCAACCATGCTCTGCTGACCATCAACAGTTCCTTGGTGGAAATCGCCAAGAATACAAAGTTCCTTGGTGTTCACCTGGCAATAAACCTCAGCAGGTCCCTCAACACCAGTTCTATCACCAGGAAAGCCCAACAGGATCTCTACTTCCTCAGAAGGCTGAGGACTTTGTTACATTACACATAGCTAAGAGAACCCCTCCTAGACCTATTTCATTTAGAACACACTGATACGCTAGAGTGAATTTTGCACACACAATATCATGTAATACAAATACTTACCGAGGAAATACAGAGAAGAGAAAACTGAAAACAAAAGGTTTCAGTTCAATTCAATTCAATTCAATTCAATTCCCTTTATTTATATAGTGCCAAATCACAACAACAGTTGTCTCATGACACTTTCTAATTAGAGCAGGTCTAGGCTAAACTCTGATGGAAATAAGCAAACACCTTTACTGTACAAAAAACTCCCTAATATGTATATCTTCAAATAAATGCTTTTCAATCTTGTAGTTACGGTAAATCGAGACTATCTTGCTATTATAAAAATTTATGGTAAGGATTCTCCCTTGATTTGTAAAGAAAACCCAAGTTGCTACGACAGAATTTACAGTAAAAGGTTCCTTATTGGAAAAGTGGATGTCAGGGCAATGAAAACAAATCATAAATGAAATGAAAAATGTTTTAGTTTAGAGAGGTTATTCAAAAAACTGCCAAACATGCTGCCTAACCAAAAATGTATAAGAAATGTGACCACAAGTGCTGGGTGCGAGTGGTGAGTGTGTGGTGAGGAGAGATGTTACTTTAGATTTGAACCGCCTCAATTCTCATTCTGTAAAAGGATCCAGATGGATGGTGAACCCTGTATTCCTGCAGCAGTACAGTAAATGTCTTGAAAACTTTCAACGAGGCTCATACTTATTTATACTTACTTTTTGCTATGGACGATTCTTTATACGAGACAGTTGGATGTATGCTGCATGAGGCACACCTGAGAAAGGCCGTGACACGGAGGCCACAAAGTGCTTGGATGTGAAGCCCTATTGAACACAATGGCAGCTTGCACCTAATGTGGCAGGAGCTGAAGCACTGTCTGGGGACTTGATGACATGTGCAGATAATTTGAATGGAATTCAAAGCCGGTCTTTGCCTCCATGCCAGAGACGGCATGGAGGCAATTAGGGTGTTGACCATAGTGTGTCAGGGAATAGCAGAAGAAATGTGTGTGTGAACAGATGAATGGGCAGAAAAGAATGCTAAAGAACTGGACATTCGCTTGCTACTATAATGAGACACTGAAAGAAAGGTATTCTGAAAGTGAAAATGAAGACTATAAAGTGAAAGAGATTAGCTCCATAGTTTTAATCCCAACTCCAAATTTAAAGTAAACTCTGCAAAAACTCCAAAGGAAATGGCACTCCACCGAACTGGAAGCATTTCATTTGGTCTGGCAAGATAGCCTTAAATCATATAAGAAGGCTTTATGCAACGCCAGAGCTGCCTTTTACTCACTAGTAATTGAGGAAAATACCATCACCACCCTCAACTGTTACTGAGCTATCTTCAAACACAGAAAACTTAGAAATAGTTGTAGGACCAGATATTTATCTGAACTGCTTTTCTCTTGTTCATCTTCAAGACTAGAAGGTTACACTCACAGGTGCAGTTTATACATACTTAAAACTTAAAACATTCTATTCTGATAAAGTTTATAGAGGGCTGGCCTTGACTCTCCCCTAATTTTGCTGCTAAAGACTTAATCTTCTGGGAAACTTCCCACAATACACTTAGCTTATTAACTGTAACTGTCAGACAAATAACTAAGTAACATAGAAGTATCTCAAAACAACTAAACAACTCAGAACTAATCCTAAATTCAATTCAGTTTATTTATTGTTTATATAATCCCCACAACAGTTATCTCATGACTTTTTTCAAACTGAGCAGGTCTAGACAACACTGTTTAATTTAGTCTTTAACACAGAGAGAACCAGTATTGACCCATGAGCAATCACTTGACAACAATGATGAGGAAAAACTTCCTTTTAGAAAGCAGAATCCTCAGAACAGATCCGGACTCTAGGCGGCTGTCGATCTGCTCTTTAAATCACCAAAGTCAAATGATAATACAAAACACACAATACAAAACTTGCTGATCAAGGTGTAGCAGTATAGAGGTGCTTGTCCTCGATGTAATTTGCTCCTGCTTGTAATGAGCGCCACTGGTGGCTGTTAACGTGGTGGGCCAATATAAAATTGGCAGTCCTTCCACTAGTTCTTCCTTTGCGCCCCCGTCATCATGACAGGTTGTTTGGTATAGCTGGTATTGCTGCACGCTGCTTCACCTTGCTGGTTTGTTGTGTTTTGTTAGTGTGCTTAAGGCATTGTCGTTGTGTTGTAGGGTGCTTGTGTGCGGCTCTGTGACCCCTATATGTGCTGCTGCGTTTGTTGGCTGTGATAAGTGTTCTCTCTCTTTGCGGTATGGTTGATGCTGTCAGGTGGCTAATGCTAGTGTGGTTGCAGGTAAACGCTGGTGGCTGCCTGGAGCCCTCTCTCCCTCCCTCCTCTCGTGCAAGTGTGTGTGTCTGTGGTTGCAAACAAGGTATGTTTGTACTGTAGTGTGCACCGTGTTATTTTTAGTGTAGTTAGTAATACTAATAGTGTTTGTCTTGGTTAGGTGCTACTCAGTGGCGGCTCCTGATAAATCTCACAGGAGGGGCAACTTTTGCCATGAAGGCTAAGGTGCCCTGTTCTATTTGGAAATTAGCAGCAAATTAGATAGCAAACTAGACACTATCAAACTGGATGGTTACACATTTATAAGATTTATTTTATGTTCTGGTCCCAACATCTAGCTGTACAACCAGAGTAACCACTAGATATATGTGACATGGATGAACAACAAACAAGAAAAGCATGTATGCATCACAACACATACCAAAAAAACTGCAAGAGGAACTAAGGAACTGACTGAAAATTAATAAAGATAGAAAATGACACAGGAACATCTGTGAACAAAAGCAAATACACAGAAATGTTATTTTGTTTTACATGTGTATCTATTATAGACAATTAATGACATAATTCACTTGTAGTGAAACTTTGCTCGTCTGTCTTTCGTGGCAGCAAAGTGATTCAGTGCATTCAACCGTTCTTGTCCCATTGTATTTCTGAGAAATGTCTTGATTCTCTTGAAGCTTCAGCTGTTGTCATGGGAGTGATTATGAGGATGTTTAAAAGTGCAACCGTCTCAGAAAAAGTCTCCTAGAGGTTGTACTCCAGGAGAACCTGGTACAGTGCCAGAGCACCGCAGCAGTGCTTGAACTCAGCTGGTGTGCATAACAATGCACATAATAAGCATTTTCATACTTCTCACGCACTTTTTGCTGGACACCTGCCTGCTCTCCTCTCATCACACTGGCCCCGTCATAAGCTTGGACATTGAGTTTACCTTTGACATCATCTGAAAAAAGAAAGTTCAGTCTCTCTAAAATTGCACTGGCAATCAAGTTGACTGTTGCATCCGACATGGGGATAAGTTCAAAGAAACATTCCCGCACAGCATAGTTCGCATCAATGTTGCTCAGAATGAGCGTCAGCTGAGTCTGTGTAGAGACGTCTGTGGTCTCATCAGCTTGAATTGCAACAAACTTAGCTGCCTTCACTTCCTCTGTGATGCGTTCACTGATGACAGTTAACATGCAGCCCAAAAACTCATTTTGTACGGTCTTTGAAGTGCCCTTGAAGACGGCGGCAGTTTTCAGGTGCTCTTTAAACACCTAATCTAGCCACAAAGTCCACTAGTCCATGAAAAACCCCTGGGTTGCTGGAACACTCACTTTTATCCTTGTCTCGTAAGGCTAACTCGAACACGCCACAAAACTTCACAGTTGATAAGACGGGTTAGAATGTAGCGATTCTTGCTAACCTCCTCGTTGTGACAGCGCACAGCTAGCCTGTAGCTCTCATCTAACTGTGTGGCAATGTTGACCATTCCAAAAGCTGAGATTTTAAGGCGGCTGTCCATATGCATCTTTGATGACTCGTGCTTTTTCATCTTCTCTGACGATGATGATGCATGTCGGTGACACCTGTAGTTGTCCATGCACTCTCCATCAGGGTGAAACAGATGCAATGCAACAATGTGTTAGCTACTTCGCATCCTGCTAGCCAAGTTTTCCAGTCATACCAGCTACGTGAAAAAAATGGTATTTCTCTCAGAGAGGAGATCGAGTTGCTGCAAGACGAGGTAACGCTAGCCATGTTGCCCTTGACTCTGGCTAGCTTGCTGTGGACCTGATTCTTAACCGGGGTTTGGTCCCTTTTACAATGACTGAATGAGTGTGTGACAGTGTGGGTTACATCCTATTACTTTTGGGTGATTTGTATGGATTTATTTGTATATTTTTGTTTGGGTTTTGTTTTCTTTTTTTATTGTTTATACTTGTTTGAGTTGTTCTAATTGGGCAATTATTGGTTGCTATATTTTCTTAATTTTAAGCTTGTTTTGTTTTTGTAAGTTTTGTTAGATTTTCATTCATTGATTTTTTTCATTGATTTGTTTGTGGCGGTGCTTGTGATTGGTGGTGGCATCCCCTCTGTTTGTTGTGTCACTGGGAGTGGGTTTCTTCACTGAGAGTGTGTCTGTCATATGTGTCCAGTTTAAGTTGATTCCCCTTTATTTTTTGGTGGATCCCTCCCCCCCAGGAAAACAAAACTCAACTCAACTCAAGCAACATGAGTAGCAAGGGCGTAACATGAGCCTGACTAGATAGTCAACATAGTCAACAGTATCTGGCAATGGTAGAAAGGGAAAGTCGTGCGTAAATAGTCTCAGGATAGAGTGGATAATGGACGCTGATAAACAACAGGTGCACAGCTCTGCCCAGTTCTGCTCCGGATTAAACGGGTAGGCGAACAAACAAACAGACAAATCACAGGAGAGGGCAGAAACCAAAGAACAGCAACAGAGTAATCCTGACAAGAAGACTGGCAACTGTTTTGCAAAGTTAAATTTAATTGTTGTCAAAGTAGTCTTGTGGCTTTGAAGACAGCATCTGTCTGTCTTTTTCTTTTCTATATGTGTGTATATGTATATATATACACACACATACACTGTTGCCCATAAACTTGGAATAATTTTGTTTTCAGACACAATCCTCTGTTTATTCCTATTTAAATGCATCAGTAATCACTTTTGACCAGGTGCAATGATGACATCTGGAAATGAATTCATGCATAGTATTTGTTTGGCACTATAAAAGACAAGACATTTGCTGTGTTGTCCGTTTCCTGCTTAAAGCCTGTATGCAATAGGTCCACATTTTCAGAATTGTCTGAAATAATTTTCAACCAGATTTGACACAGAACTTCCCTCGGCTATGCTTCGTCCGACGCCACTGGCAATACGCCAAAGAGTGCTTGCACTCCGACAGGATGGACACAAACAGGCCGATATTGCTGATTTGCTTGGAATATCCCAGGGCACGGTCTGTAAAATGGAATCAACGTTTCCCGCCAAACTGTAAATCGAAGGTTGCTTCAGCATGGTTACCGAGCAAGACAAATGACCAAGTGTCCACGGCTAACTGGTCAACACAGAGTTGCTCGGCTTCGCTGGGCTAGGGAGCACAGAAGATTACAGCTCGGGCACTGGCGACGTGTTATCTTTATGGACAAGAGCCACTATATCCTTAACCAGACAGATGGAAGACAACGGGTTTGACAATTACATGTCGACAACCTTGGCGATGACTGCATCCAGGAAACCACTCAAGCTGGTGGCGGCTCAGTGATGTATGGGCTGGCATTCATTATGGAGGAAAGACACCATTGGTGGTGCTGGATGGAAATGTCAATGCCATTGTGTACAGGGACATCCTGGAGAACCATTACCTCCCGTATGCAAGACGGGTCTATGAGAACAACTTTTGTTTGCAAGACGATAACGCTAGAGCACATAGGGCAGCTGCAGTGAGAGAGTATCTTGATGCAGAGGGGGTGCAGCAGATGCCATGGCCCGCTTGCTCCCCTGATATGAACCCTTTTGAGCATGCCTGGGATGCCTTAGGCCGAGCCATCAATGAGAGGGACAATATTCCTCAAAGTCTACAGGAGTTGGCCCAGGCTCTGACCGAAGAGTGGGACGCCCTGCCCACTGACAACGTCGACAGGCTTGTGGACAGTATGCCACGACTTCTTAATGCACTGATCCGTGTCAGGGGTAGCCATACTAAATACTACTAAACTACAGTAGTAAATACTACTGTACTTGAGATTTTAGTTTTTGTTTATCCTATTTATATACTCTGCACTTTTCTCCTTTCTTGGTCGGGAATACTGCATGTGCAATTGTCTGTAGAAACAAGAATTTCCCTCCAGGGATTAATAAAGGAATTCTGATTCTGATTCTGATTCTGATACTCGATATTAGTGACTGTATGACATTTGAAAGAGTAATACTGGACATTCATATGCATGAAATCTCCTAGATATGCACATTATCTGCAAGAATAAATCACATTGTCACAATCATTTCATGGAAAGAGGTAAAAGATATTTTATTCCAACTTTATGAGCAACAGTGTATATATATGTGTGTGTGTGTGTGTATTTATACATAAATGTATGTGTGTATGTATGTATGTCTATCCTCTGTTTGTGGAGGAAATGGAGGTGCTGATGAGCTTTCTTGGCCAATGATGTGGTGTTGTTGGTCCAGGAGAGGTCCTCTGTTATGTACACAGCCAAAAACTTGGTGCTGTTCACCTTTTCCATAGTTGCACTGTTGATAGTCAGAGGACGGTGCTGGGTGTGTGCTCTCTGAGAGTTTGGCACTCATCTCTTCATCTTCTCCACACTGAGAGGGGTCATTGTCACTGCACCATATGACCAGCTGGCTCACCTCTGTCCTGTGGTTTGTTTTGTCATTATTGGTGATGAGACTCACTACAGTCGTGTTATCCACAAACTTTATGAAGAAGTCTGAACTGTACTTTGGTGTGTAATCATGGGTCAGCAGGGTGAACAGCAGCATCCTGAGTACACATACTCACGTACTCAGTGTGATGTTGCTGGATCTATTCTTGCCAACCCGAACTGCCTTGTGGTCTCAATGTTGGTATGATGGCTACAGGTGGCTGCCTGTTTAAACATGTTCCAATCTGTGGTGGCAAAGCAGTCCTGAAGTGCTGAGGAGGTACCTTCTGGCCGCACTCTTACCTGTCTCTGAACCAGTTTGGTGACTTTCACCCGCAGTCTGTATGCTTGTATAACAGTGCATAACAGTGATGTGGTCAGAGAGGCCGAGGAGGAGGAAGGGTAAGGCTTTGTACGCTCCTCTTTGAATTGTGTAGACCAGATCCAAGGTATTATTTCCCCATATTGAAAAGTCAATGTATCGGTGTATATTTGGATACACAGTCTTAAAGTCTGCATGATTGAATTCCTAAGCCATGATGAGAAATCCATCAGGATGGCTTGTCTGTTGCTCACTGATGCCATGGTACAGCTCATTCAGTGCCCCATTCCTATCGCTGTTGTTAGAGCTGGGATGGGTGTAAACAGAGGGCAGGTGTAAACAGAGACTAACAAGATGGCTTTAATTTCCCCCTTGTGCCCTCCTTTGCCAGGTCGTTGGGTTTATCCCCAGCTCAGCTCGTCATACTGATGGACAGGGACAGTTGTGTTTCCTGGCTCCAAATCAAGGCCAGTCCTTGGTGTGAGAGACAACGCTCCATTCAGTAAGGAGGGTCCCTTCCAGTGAGCAGAGCTGAGAGTTATTCAGTCCACTGCTGCCTCTCACATGGCCCTGCCCAAAAGGAGCAGAGTCACATGTAGAGGCATACAGCACCAATGCTAGCACGTTGCACTCAGGTCAAGATCAAATAAAATAGAAATTGGCTTACTTACAATTTTTTTCATTCATCTCGTTTAGATAAACATCATGGTCCTCAAACATTAAACAGCAGCTACATGGAGTTCAATGTGGAAGATACTGAAGATATATATCCTCTCAGTTGATTTATTCAAAATATTCCATCTGCTGCAAATAGAATAATTATGATTATTATTTATTCTTATATCCATTAAAACAAAAATACAAAGACCAACAGGATATTTTGTTGTTTCATTGGTGGTTCTACAGATGTGATGGTAAAAAAGAGGAATAAACAAAGGGGACATCTGTATCTTTGATGGAGTAGAACATTGAGAACATCAGAACACTGGAGTTTGTCTTCTCTATTTTGAACCCTTTTAATCCTAGCTACAGTCTTTCTCTAACTATTCTGCAGTTAGCATTATAGGGAATAACATTTTGTAGAGGGAAGTCATTTTAAAATGTCAGAATTGAACATTATCTGGTGATGTGCATTACTGTCTATCAACAATCTGTCTATTGATAGGGTTGATAGGGTTGGGTCATAGAATATGGTTCATGGTCATTTTTGGGATTTTTTTTTGTTGCCATTACAATATACACTATATAGGCAAAGTACTGGGACACACCTCTTTATTATTGAATTCCAGTGTGGTATGGGGCTGTTTTTCAGGAGTTGAGCTAGGACCCCTAGGGAAATCCTAATGCATCTGTCATGCCTGGTGTTTTTTGTTATGCTTTTTGATTTCAGTCCATGTGCCATGTTCATGTTTGTCTTGTCATGTGTTTCCATGTATTATGTTCAAGGTTTTTGTCATGCCCTGTTTTATTTTGAAAAGCGTCACTTCCCCTGTGTGTCCTGTTTTCAGGTAACTTTGCTTTTAGTTTTCTTGATTGCTTTCTCCCTCCTAATGTGTGTCACCTGTGTCTCGTTGTCATGCCTATTTAGTCCTTGTCTTCCCAGCCACCTTTGTCTGAGTGTTAGTGTTTTTTTTTGAATGTCTTCTTGTCATGCCAGACTCTTTTTGCCTTGCTTTGCCATGCCATGCCATGCCATGCCATGCCATGCCATGCCATGTCATGCCATGCCATGTCATGCCATGTCATGTTTTTTGCCACAGTAAGTGTGTTTTTTGAGTTTTGCCTTATTAAATAAAGACTATTGTTTTTTGGACCTCCACCACGCATCCCTGCCTTTTTAGTCTGCATCAGGGTTCAGCCTTTTTCTGCGTCAACCAAGACGCCTCTATCTTGACAGCATCAGCATGCCAAGACATTTTGGACAGTGCTATACTTTCAACTTTGTGACAATAGTCTGGGGAACACCCTTTTCTATTCCACCATTACTGTACCCCATGACCCAAAGCAAGGTATAAGACATGGCTGGATAGTCTGGTGTGGAAGAACTTGACTGGCCTTCACAGAGCTCTGACCCCATCAAACACATTTGGGATGAACTGGAACAAACAGTGAGAGCCAGGACTTTTTGTCACCTGTGCTTGACCACACAATTGTTCAACTGCGTGAATGGCCGGAATTTCCCACAGAAACACTCTACAATCTTGTGGAAAGCCTTCCTAGAAGAATGGAAGCTGTTAAAGCTGCAAAGATGTCTATGTATTTATAATGTAATGTCATTAAACTCCCTGATGGTGTAATGGTCAGGTGTCCCATTACTTTTGTCTCTAGAGTGTATCTCAGATATATTTACTTTCAGCCGTATAGGTATTGTGTTAAGTTACTGCTAGTGAATAAACATTTTCTGATTTTGCTGCTTCATAATGTAAGGCTTTAAAGTACAAAAACAGCTAACTAACCCTAACCCAAACACTGGACTTTTTTGGAAAGAATTTATAGGAAATTAAAACAATGGGAGTTTCAAAAAAGGAAAGCCCCAAAGCAGAATGCTCAAATCCAAAAATAAGTTAAAATAGTTAAAGGTTTATTGAAAAAAATGTTCAAAAGGTGCACACAATATAAAGTCCATATAACTACATAACTCCAAGGAAGCAGATCAGGTGGGGTGGCAGTGAGTGCATGTGGTCTTGGAGAACAAAGGAGTTTCTGAATGGAGAGGTGAATATACAAGAAAAAACTGGTAACTCCTTCACTGGAGCAGAGCTGTGCAAGCAAGCTTGAAAAGAGCAGGTGAACCTGAGCAGAGAGTAGACAAAAGTTAGAGACATGAAAAAACTCCAGGATATATACTGCTAGAGAGGAAAATGTGATACCACAAAGTTGCAGGGACAATCTCGCAAAAATGGAGTGGAGAAACTGGTCAATATAAGCCACAAGAAGAAGGTGGGGTTGACTGCCTTCAATGCAGAGCAGGTGTGCAGGAGAGAGGATTGCAGGTATGAGGGATGGGACCGCCCAGCTTCACTCTGTATCGGATAATGGTTAGACACACCACACACACACACACACACACACAAACACAGAAACAGAAAGGGGGGAGAACAAATGGTGGAAAAATACTGGCAAAAATACAAACCCAACCCTGGTCCTCCAGGGTAACCACTATATGTAAGCACAACTTCTTGAATATTTTGTGTGCGGGGTAAGGCATGTCAGATCACATCTCCATGGAGCTGGTCCCGGCCTACAGACCTCTGATTTGCAGGACCAAACCCACCACCAGAACTATCCAGGTTTGAACTGAGGAGGCTTCCTCAGCCCTACAGGACTGCTTTGAGCACACAGACTGGGGAGTGTTCAACGCAGACGCTGACCTGGAGGAATACACGTCAGCTGTGCTGTCCTATGTTCACTTCTGTACTGATGCTGTCCTACCCACAAGGACAACCACGGTTTTTCCTAATCAAAAACCATGGGTGGACGGCACAGTGTGGCCCCTGCTAAAAGCCCGGGATGCAGCCTATAGGTCAGGAGATAGGCTGGCTTACAGCAGGGCCCGGAAAGAACTGAAAAAGGGCATCCAGCTCAGAGCACTTCAACAACAACAATCCACGTAACATGTGGAAAGGCATCAGGACCATCACAGACTATAAGCGGAATGACCAGCAGGTCAGCCATGACCCGACCCTACCTCACACCTTAAACAGCTTCTTCGCACGCTTCGACTCTCCGAGCAGCAGAAGAACTGCAGACCTTCCTCAGCCAGAGGTGCAGCAGCAGCCTCTCGTCCTGCAGCTGCACCAAGTGACCTCCGCTTTGAGGAGGATCAATGTCAACAAGGCTGCAGGTCCAGATAAGGTGTCAGGGCGCACACTGAAGTCATGCGCTGACCAACTGGCAGAAGTCTTCCTGGACATCTTCAACCTGTCCATACAGCTGTCCACAGTCCCTGTGTGCCTGAAGTCCTCCATCATTGTGCCTGTGTCCAAGAAATCAACCATCACCTGCCTCAATGACTACCAACCTGTCACTCTGACCTCGGTTGTTATGAAGTGCTTCGAGTGGATCCTCCTGTGATACATCAAGGACGCCATCCCCGTGGCCTGGACAGTCTGCAATTCGCCTACAGGGAGAACCGTTCTACGGAGGATGCCGTCTCGCTAGCACTTCACACGGCCCTGACTCACCTGCAGCATCTTAACACCTATGTTAGGATGCTGCAGGAACAAACTGTTTGTACCGCTTCCATCAGGAAAGCAGTACAGGAACATTAAAACCAGCACCAACAGACTCAGGGACAGCTTCTTCCCCAGAGCTGTTAAAGCAATAACCCCCCTACAGTGAAACACTCACATCCCACCCCCCTACAGGACTTCACACATACACCCTCCCCCATCTATCTGCATACATACACACAGCATACCATAGACTGGCACTAAGTGCACTTTTTTATCTACCTCATTTTGTATTTTATATTTTTATATTTTTTCTTAAGTGTGCAATTTTAATTTTCTGCTGACTATTTATAAGTGTGTTTTTAAGCCAAGAATCTGCACAAAATGAATAATGACAATAAAGACTCTTGAATTTTGAAACAAAGTCTTTAGCTACTGTAGTTAGCTATTCCCCATTAGCTGGTGCAGACCCATCTAATGTAGCTCCAAGCCTGCCCCTGGTAGCTCCCGAGCAGCCGGGAAACCAGGGAGGCTGGGTGACTGTACGGAGGAAGCATAGTCCTAAGCACAAGCCCACGGTTCACTCCTTACCAGTTCACGTTTCCAACAAGTTCTCCCCACTCAGTGACAGACCCGCTGAGAAACAAACTCTGGTAATTGGCAGCTCTGTAGTCAGAAACGTGAAGTTAGCGACACCAGCGACCACAGTCAAATGCATTCCTGGGGCCAGAGCGGGTAATGTTGAATCATATCTAAAACTGCTGGCAAAGGATAAGCATAAATACAGTAAAATAGTAAAACATGTTAGCGGTAATGGCACCCGACTGTCATGGGTCATTAAAATTAATGTTGAATCAGTGTGTACTTTTGCAAAAACTATGTCGGACACTGTAGTTTTCTCTGGACCCCTACCCAATCTGACCAGTGATGGCATGTATAGCCGCATGTCATCAATCAATCGCTGGCTGTCGAGGTGGTGTCCTTGATTGACAGACCTTTTGGGGAAGACCTGGTCTCATTAGGAGAGATGGCATATCCCACTTTGGATGGAGCAGCTCTCATATCTAGAAATCTGACTCAGTTTCTTATTAAACCAAGACGCTGACAACCCAGAGTTGAGACCAGGAGGAGTTGTAGTCCTACATGCCTCTCGGCGCTTCCACTAGCACAGTTACCAACCCAAAATCCCATAGAGACTGTGTCTGTCCCCCTACCACCTAAATTAATTAAAGATCGAATAAAAATCAACACCAACACCTCCATAGCTACAACAAATAGGAGAATTAAATGTGGACAGTTAATTGTTAGATCTCTCTCATCTAAAGCTGTACTAGTAAATGAGTTAATATTGGACTATAATATAGATTTATTTTGTTTAACTAAAACCTGGTTTAAATGAATAAATGAATCCACTCACCACAGTCATATTAACACCCACATTCACACACCTGCCGAGGAGGTGGCGATGCAGCTTTTTTTGACCCAAACCTATCATTCTATCCAAAGCCCAAAGTCAACTACCATTCATTCGAAAGCCTTATTCTTAGCCTCTCACACCCTACCTGGAAAACAGTACAACCAATTTTTATTGTTGTAGTGTACTGCGCTCTTGGCCCATACTCTGAATTTCTACTGGAATTTTCAGAGTTCCTATTGAGTCTCGTCCTTAAAACTAGTAAGTAATTATTATGGGTGATTTCAGCATCCGCATGAACGATAGTGATGATAGCCTATCTCTCTATTAGATTCAATCAGCTTCTGTCAGTGTATACATAAACCCACTCACTGCTTCAATCACACTTTAGACCTTGTTCTGACATTTGGCATGTAGTCTTTGAACAAAATCCTCTTCTGTCTGACCATTGTTTAATAATTTTTGAGTTTATACTATTTGACTTCATACCAAAAAAAACTCCTACACTAGATACCTGTCTGATAGTGCTGTGACTAAATTTAAAGAAGCAGTTCTATTGTCATATACATCAGAATCAGTGTCCCGATACTTGTGAACACTACAACAATCCCTCTCAAATTGACCATTTTGTAGGCAGTGCTACAAGCTCATTCAGGACGATGATAGACTCTGTTGTCCCGCTAAAAAAGAAACGCATAAAGCAAAAGAGATTTGCGCCCTGGTATCATACAGAGGCTTGCAAATTAAAGCAAAATGCGCAAAAACTTGACAGGAAATCGCGTTCCTCCAAACTTACCGAATCTTGCTCAGCATAATCCCAAGTTTCTCTTCAGCATCCAACAGCATTCAACCTCAGCTGGTACTGATCTACATTCACATACTGGAACCTTAGAAACAACAGTAGAAACAGATAATCATATATATATATATATATATATATATATATATATATATATATATATATATATATATATATATATATATATATATATATAGTCATATATTCGTCGTCATATATTCATCTAAACCAACAACATGCCTCTTAGACCCAATCCCAACTAAGCTGCTCAAAGAAGTTTTACCCTTACTTAGCACCTGTCTATTAGTTATGATCAGTCTGTCCCTAATAACAGGCTATGTACCCCAGTCCTTTAAAGTAGCTGTAGTCAAAACTCTCCTTAAAAAGCACACACTTGACCCTGAGGTTTTAAGCTACTGTAGACCAATATCTAATCTTCCATTTCTCTCCAAGATCCTTTCTACATAGTAATTGCTTATTTGAGGATTTTTACCCTGGCTTTAGAGCTCATCATAGCACAGAGATGGCACTGGTCAAAGTCGAAAATGACCTTCTATTGGCATCAGACAAGGGACTTATCTCTGTGCTTGTACTGTTAGACCTTAGTGCTGCATTTGACACCACTGACCATTCCATTTTATAGCACAGATTGGAACACTTAATTAGCATTAAAGGAAATGCATTAAGCTGGTTTCAGTCCTATTTATCTGATCGATCAGAAGCGGTTCCACTCAAAAAGGCCAAATGGAGTACAAAAGGCCGTTATTTCCTTTATTTGTCCCTGGAGGGAAAGGCCATGCTGCCCAAAGAGTTCCACATAACACCGGCGGGTGACATTCATCCTGAGAACCCCAGGAACATGTGGGGACACACCCCCAGGAGGGTCCTTGATCACCAGAATCTCACAAGCTGGCAGGCACTTGCCACAAAGCTCCACATCCAGCTCCAAATAACCGATGTAAGGGATGGCCAAACCGTTGGCTGCTCTAAGCTGCAGCCAGTGACAGGATTTAAGCCGCTCCTGACCCCAGGGCTCAAACTGCTGATGAAAAAGGGACTCAGTAATGGTTGACACCATTGACCCGGTATCCACCAAGCAAGAGACCACTACCCCCCCCCCCCCCCACCATACTCACACCTAAATGAGGACAAGATGACATGAGCTTGGACACTTCCACGTCACTTGCCTCTAAAGCTGAGCCGGTGGCTGTCCCCTCCGAACTGTGGCTCTGCAGTTTGGCAGGTGCTAGTTTTCCGGCACCTGGGCAGAGTTGAATGGCCTATTTGGTGGAGGGGCTGGCAAAGAAGGCTGGGTGCAAGTAGAAATCTGAACTCCACCACACTCCCTGGCGATGTGACCTGGTTGCTGACATCGCCTACAGATTATAGGGCCATGAAAAGCTTTTCGGCTATGCTGCTGAGTGCCTAGCAAAGGAGGCTGAATGCATGTCGACACCTGAGCTCCAGTACACTCCCTGGCAATGTGACCTGGCTGCTGACATCGCCTACAAATTATAGAACCACGGGAAGCTGTTTGGTTATGCTGTTGGAAGCCCGGCACATGGGAAATGCTCTGAGTCAGTTGATTCAACTGCTCTTGCTGCAACTTGAGCATTTCCCTAACCTCACGCAGCTCAGAGGCTTGAGAGGAACTAAGGCCTACCTGACAACTGCCCTGGACCACACACTGAGCGCCAAAGACAGAAGGAACGGAATAGCTCTAAAACCTCCAGGTATGCTCTCTCGCTCCCACCAGATCGCCTCACTCCTGGCATCCAGCAAGGTAGCAGTGGGCTGTCGACATACAAACTGCTTCAACTCTCAACGAAGCGACCCATCTAGAACATGCTCCACAAACTGATCGCGTAGCAAAACCTCTGCATTGGGGATGCCACCCGGTGTATGCTGCTTCACCGATGTCATCAGGCCCATTAAAGCAAGTGAAAACTCTAACAGTCTCTCCCTCCTGCTGCCAGCAGGAGAAAAAGGCCTCTTGTAATGCCACATATGACTCGGCACAGACATATACCGTATTTTCACGACTATAAGGCGCATATAAACGTCTTAGATTTTTTTCAAAATGTGCAGCGCGCCCTATCGTCCAGAGCGCCCTATCTGTGTGCGGTGGCCAGAGCTGGAGGAAAGACTGGAGCAATGGATCGTCGATCAAAGAGCGGGTGGGAGGAGCGTTTCGACGGTCACCATTCGGCTTAGAGCAGTAAAGTTAGCGGAGGAAATGAAAATTCAACATTTCCACGGAGGTCCGTCTTGGTGCTTCCGGTTCATGAAGCGGTGCCATTTCTCCATCCGGAGCAGGACGACGGTAGCGCAGCAGCGTCCGGCGGATTATTGTGAGAAGCTGGCGAACTTCCGCTCTTTCTGCAGCAGACACATCGCCGACAAAAACATCCAGCCGAGCCACATCACCAACATGGACGAGGTGCCGCTGACGTTCGACATCCCGGTGAGTCACACGGTGGAAGAGAAGGGAACCAGCACGGTAGCGATACGCACAACGGGGTACGAAAAGGCTTCGTTTACCGTTGTGCTCGGCTGCCATGCTAACGGACAGAAACTGCCGCCGATGGTGATTTTTAAGAGAAAGACTTTGCCTAAAGAGACGTTTCCAGCAGGCGTCATTATTAAGGCAAACGAAAAGGGCTGGATGGACGAGGAAATGATGAAGGATTGGCTGAGGCAGGTGTATGTACGGAGACCGGGTGGTTTTTTCCACACATCACAATCGCTGCTGGTTTGTGATTCCATGCGTGCCCATCTCACCGCCGACGTCAAAAAGCAAGTGAAGCAGATGAACGCTACGCTTGCTGTGATTCCGGGAGGTCTGACGAAGGAACTCCAACCGCTGGACATCGGCGTGAACCGGCCGAAGGAGACCACAATTTCACAAAGACTGGAAGGCAGCGCCGGGCGAGTTACGCCACAGTTTGTGACTGGATTGTAGCTGCTTGGGCTAACGTGTCTGCTGGCACTGTTGTTCGAGCTTTTGCTAAAGTCGGCATCATTTCTGGGGAGCCGCACGGCACGGACTCTGACTCTGACAGTGAGGAACGTGAACCTGCCATGTGTGATTTAGCGCAGCTGTTCAATTCCGACACAGAGGATGAGGACTTCAATGGGTTTGAGTGACTGTTACCGGTAATGTGCTTGTTTTAGTGTTGTTGTAATTAATACTTAAATAAAGCACAACCAAACTCAGTTTTGCTCCCGATCTATTTTTAAATATGCACGTGTGTGTTGTCAGGCGGGCGTACGTAGTATATGAATACACACAGGGGCGGACGTGTATATAAAACGTGTATATAAAACCCGCGCCCTATCTTCAGATGCGCCTTATCTGTGTGTTAAATACAATAATTGCACACATAACTGAGACTGCGCCTTTTCGTACGGTGCGCCTTTTCGTCGTGAAAATACGGTAACTCCTGTAACACTGCAATGATCTTAACTGGGTCGGTACACTCCTCACTGGAGCGATATTTAATTTCCTCCCGTGCCTCACCCTCCAAATGGTCAAATAAAAAAAATGCCTGATCAGAAACTGACAAGTGGCGAGCTCGCATACAGGCTTGCACCTCCTCCAGCCACTCTGTTAACCCTATGCCCGATTTCCCCCTAAATATAGGACATTTTCTGTCCCGGGGCACAAAAATCAGTCCCTCCGTTAAAGGAGCACCGAGAGTGGAAGAAGCAGTGGATGGAACTGGAACCGAAGATGCTGTACTAGGGCCAGGCACGGCTGCAACCTGCTCCTGCCTCAGCCTCTCGTTATCTGCTCTCAGGTGGGCAACTAAATCCCTCAGTTCCTGAAACTCTGTTTCCATCACTACACTTCTATCAGCTACGACTTCTCCTACCGTGAAGGTGAAACCAGGAGAAAAAGGGAATGGGCTCATCGTCGATCCACGGAACCAACTGCTGCTTTGCCTCAAGAGAAAACAAAGGAGAGAAAAACAAGAAAAGAGAAACACAGGTTAAACACTAATAATCAAAACAACCACCATTTTCCCAAAGTAAGGAAAAAAAACCACAACAAACCTAAACAGAACATACGTCTCTGCTCTCAAACTGCGACATCCTGCCGACAACGCCAGATTGTGGCGGCACGAGGGCGGGACCGCTGCGTGCTAGGAGGAGGCTATGGAAATCAATACTAGTTGCCAGACAACGCCACCCTGGGAATTTCACCCAGGGAATTCTTTCCAGGGGACTAACTCCCCAAGAATAGATGACTCTCAGGTTCGTCCACAGCTGAGGCAGAGACCGTAGCTCGTAAAAATAATCATTTTATTTACAATAATAAAAGAAGAAACCAAACACTGAAAATACATGAATTCAGAAAAAAAAAAAAACCTGTCACTCAAATAATACAGAAAACCAATCAGGGCTGAACCTCCTGGGCTTGATCCAAACAATAGAAAAGAACACCTGGAACACCACACGTGAAGCAAACCAAAACTGGGACAACAAAATCCACCCGGCGTGCAAACAACACAAAAGGGACACCGCCACCAGGACTATCCACCACCGTAGGTTCAGCACCTGAATGGGGGAAACCACAAAAATCAACAGGTTATAAAAAAAGATAAACAAGCAACCACTAACCAAGAAAACAAAACAAACAAAAAGGAAAAAAAAGAACACACACAACAGAACCAACAGAATAATCTATTGCTACTCACTCTTCGCCATACACACACGCGCACACATTAGTGCACGCAGACATGTACATATAGATATATATAGGCTACACCACAGGGAGAAAGCCCCAACCAGCCACGGGAGTGCCGAACGGCCAGCAAGAGGCCAAGCCAGCTGCAGTGGAACGGCGCGCACCTGGGGCGAAGCAATCAAGCCCAAGGCGAAGCAAGCCGTTAATCCCTCTGATGGCATGCCATATCCAGCGTGAAGTGGAAGCAGTCAATCTCTGTCACCAACAACGATCTCTGGTATGAGGCAAAGCAATTAGTAACGGTTACAGCGAAACAATCTCCGGTATGAGGCAAAGCAGTAAGTCCCTGTTACAGCCAACGATCTCCGGTATGAGGCAAAGCAGTAAGTCCCTGTTACAGCCAACGATCTCCGGTATGAGGCAAAGCAGTAAGTCCCTGTTACAGCCAACGATCTCCGGTATGAGGCAAAGTGGTTAGTCGCTGTTACAGCCAACGATCTCCGGTATGAGGCAAAGAAGCAGTGATTTCCCTCGCTGATCGGCAGACACTGCGCAGCAGCTGGGTTATACTTCCCCCTACAATCATAATCATACAGCATAAACAACTCAGAAATGGCTGGAGGAGGGACCAAAGCGCTAACCTACATACCAATCAGGCAGTCCTGGACGACACAGCATGGAGGAGAGGAATAGACGCCACACAGAAACAACCTGCAAACAAATGCACAGGTTGTCACAAGTACAACGCCAAGTAGGAGGACACAGGAGAACAACACACCTACCCACAGCGAGCACCACGCCGGGACGGAACTGGGGGAATGCCAGGAAGTGCTACGACCCAGCCTCCGACAAGCCGAAAAGGAAGACAGGTGCTCTCTATCCGCTTTTAAGCGATCTCCTCCCACAATGGCCAAAATCCCAACCCAGCTGAAACTGATCGGACCACCGATTGTATCCTTCCACACTAACTCAACTTCTTCCCTGGAGTCCTTGTGCTTTCTCATCTTACTCCCATGGATCGTGGTTGGAAATCAAGCTGCGGTCCTGCTTGAATCCTATTGTGATTACTACTGTTTAGTCATAATCTATTTTAATTCTACTATTACTGTGTACAGGTGCTACCATTATTATTATTATTAAAACTATTGTTATCATAATCAGCATAGTCCCTTCTGTATACTTCATCATTATCATTATTTATAGTTCCAATACTAATTATTGCTGCTGCTACACATCTCTGCTTGTGTGCTCCTCCTCACGCCCCTCTCTCTTTCTCTCTCCGTCTATCTATTTCTCCCTCTCTCTCTCTCTCCTTCTCTCTCTCAGCCCAACCAGTCAAGGCAGATGACCACCCATCTAGAGCCGGGGTCTGCCCTGTCAAGACTAGTGCCTTCTAAACGGCAGTTTTTCCTCACCACTATCGCCAAGTGCTTGCTCATGGGGGAATACTGGGTTCTCTGTATTACAATTTAATTAAAGAGTTTGGTCTAGGCCTGCTATAATTGGAAAGTGTCATGAGATAACTTTTGTTGTGAATTGGCGCTATATACAGTTATGAAAAAAATTATTAGACCACCCTTGTTTTCTTCAATTTCTTGTTCATTTTAATGCCTGGTACCACTAAAGGTATATTACCTGAAGAATACAATGAACTCAACAATAAATGCAGCTGATTCCATACTTTGTCCTATTTGACATGCTTAAGCTTAATTGTATTCCCAGGATATATAAGAGGCCATTTCATGTCATAAGCAGCACTGCACATGCAAAGGCCTCGAGTCGTTTCCTGCTTACATTCAAGCTGTAGCACAGCTCAGAACTTGTCAGCTCTCACATAATGCCTAAAACAAAAGAATTATGTGAAACCACAAAGACAGCCATGTTAGCACTGCTGGGAAAGGCCATGAATGAGAGACAGGTCGCCAAAAAACCGAAGATCTCCAAAACAGCCATTCATTACACCAAGAAAAAGGAAGCTGAACATGGTACTACCAAATTGCTAGCTGGTCGAGTGGACTGTGCACTCATCTGTGCCTGTGTCAGGAATCGTCGTCAGACCTCCAGGGACCTTTAAAATGAGTGGGCACTGTCGAGAAATGTGACTTGTTCAGCAAGGACAGTTCGAAACCGACTTCTTGAAGCTGAGTTATTTTCTTGTTTTGGGTTCTGCGTCTCGTCATTTCCTGTTTTATTTAGAAGAGTAACTCTCCTCTCGTTTCAGGTCACTTGCCCTTCCTCGTGTCTCCAGTCTGATTGTCTTCCCAGTTACCCGATTGTTTCCACCTGTTTCCCATTAACTTCATGTGTTCAAATAGTCTGCGTTTCCCTTGTCTTGTGCCAGTGTGTTTCGTCCTTAGTGTGATCACACCAGCGTTCTCTGCCATAGCCATAGCCTCAGTAAGCCCTTTGTTGCATCCTCTTTAAGAGTGATTTTTTTGTTGTGCATTTTATAGCTTTTATATTCTTGTTAGATCTAGCCATAGGGTTTTTCCTCTTTAAGAGTGATTTTTGGTTTCATTGTTTTGTTAGTTAAGATTTTCCTCTGTTTGGAGAGATTTTTGTTGTTAGAGTAATTTCTTAGGTTGTAGTATTTATCCTCCTCTGTGAGCGTCTTTAGTTTCATTAATTTTCATAGCCAGACTTTGTTTCCTTTGAAAGTTAATGCTTCATAGCTGTGTGTTCTCCTCTAGGGAAGAACACACGTTAAGTCATTTTCATAGCCTCTCTATTTTGTTTTCACTCTGCCAAGAGGGTTTTTTTCAGACGTCTAAATAAAGTCTGAACTATTGACGAACGAGTCTCTGCATCTGAGTCCTGTTTCTAGTCCCAGCCTGACAGGTCTGAAGTCACACAGAGCACGGAGGAAGCCCGTCATCAACAAATGGCAGAGGAAGGTCCGGTTACTCTTTGCTAGGAATCACAAGGATTGGACTGTTGATGATTGGGCTAAGGTTCTCTTCAATGACAAATTCAATTTTGGGTGGATGCCCACTCCAGCCAACTTACTGGTTAGGAGGAAGCCTGGAGAAGCCTACAAACCAGACTGTCTTGTCCCTACAGTAAAACATCGGGGTTGATCGCTGATGATCTGAGGTTGTTTCAGTATGGGTGGAACAGAGCAAATGTAATTATGTCAAGGGTGAATGAACCAGGTCACATAATTACTTACTGCTGAAAACAAAAACTTGTCTTCCATCAGCTGATAAACTCTTTCCTGCCTTGAATGACTGGATTTTCCAACAAGACAGTGCCCCTTACCACATGGCAAGGTCAGTTAAAGCCTGGATAGAGAACCAGAACATTCGAACCATGCCTTGGCCGGCTCAATCAGCAGATCTAAATCCAATTGAAAACTTGTGGAACATCATCAAACTCAAAATGGAGAACCACAAGCCCAAAAAGAGAGAAAATTTGTTTGAATTTTTGCAACAAGAACAGGTGCTGTGACAGCAGAACAAAGTCAAAAGCTAGTGGAGAGCATGCCAAGATGCATGGCTGCAGTCATCAAAAACAATGGTTATGCAATGAATTACTAACTCCTGTGTGTATCATGTGACAAAAAGACAAAAAAGAAAACATGGAATGCCTAAAAGCACTGTTTTTGTTTTGGCAGTACAATGCCATAGCTATTGATGTAAGAACTTAAGTGATTTTGGTTATTATCAAGAAAACCATGGAAAATGGCTCGATAACAGCTCTTAAATTAAACTCTTATGAGCTATTTTTGTTGTTATCATTATATTTGTCCAAACAAATGTACCTTTAGTTGTACCAGGCATTAACATGAACAAAAAATTGAAGAAAACAAGAGCGATCTAAAAAATTTTTCATGACTGTAAATAAACTGAATTTAATTTAATTGAAATAGTAGCTGTACAGAGTAGTAATAGAATTAAAATAGATTATGACTGAACAGTAGTAATCGCAGTACTTTTCAGGCAGGACCGCAGCAGGAGGTCCAACCACGATCCACGGGAACTTACGAGACAGGAAAGCACAAGGACTCCAGGGGAGAAATTGAGTTAGTATACATAATGGTACATAATTGTGTCTAGGAGAGGGAGAAGAAGAGAGTGCTCAGTGCATCTTGGGAGATCCTTCTGCAGTCTAAGCCTATAGCAGCATAACTAGAGGCCAGCCTAGGCTAGCCCTATACATAAGCTTAATCAAAAAGGAAAGTTTTAAGTCTGCTCTTAAATGAGAGAGAGAGAGAGAGAGAGGGTGTCTGCCTCCTGGATTGAAACTGAAAGATGTGGAGGAGCTTGATAACTAATGGCTCTGGTTCTCAATCTACAGTACTTTTGAATACTCTAGGAACCACAAGTAGCCCTGCATCTTGGGAACGCTAAGCTCTGGTGGGATAATAGGAAACTATCAACTCTTTAAGATATGATGGTACCTGGCCATTCAGGGCTTTTTATGTGAGAAGAAAAAATTTGAACTCTATCCTGAATTTTACAGGTAGTCAACGCAGAGATGCCAGTACAGCAGAAATATGATGGCTCATGCTGTTTCTTGTGAGTAATTGTGCAGCAGCATTCTGGATTAGCTGGAGAGTCTTTAGAGACTTACTGGAGCAACCTCATAAAAAGGAGTTACAATAATGCAGCCTGGAAGTAATAAATGCATGGACTAATTTTTCTGCATCTCTCTGACTCAGAACATTCATGATTTTTGCAATATTGCAGAGGGGAAAGAATACAGTCTTTGAAATGTGTGTTATGTGTGAGTTAAAGGACATGTCCTGGTCAAAAATAATGCCTAGAATTCCTTCAATGGAGCTTGATGTCAAGGCTAAACCATCTACAGAGTTTCTATATCATTGGATATCATAGCTACATAGCTATTACTATGTAGAAAGACAAATAGCTAATTGGCAACTGTTCTCTCAAGGATCTTGGAGAGAAATGGCTACATTAAAGGACTGGGGTACATAGTCTGTTATTAGGGACAGACTGATCATATGACAGGTGCTAAGTAAAGGTAAAACTTCTTTGAGCAGCTTAGCCGGGATTGGGTCTAAGAGGACATGTTGTTGTTGGTTTAGATTCAATTCAATACAGTTCAATTCAATTTTATTTCAAGTATACGTGTATACGTATAGTATATACATATAGTATAGTATATATATATACGATCTAAGGCTATCTTGCCAGATTGAGCGAGATTCAAATGAGCCTATAATTATTTAATGTTGATGAATCTTGACTGTTTCTTCAAAAGTGAGTTAGGATTTTGGAACAGTTCCTAACAGATGTGAACCACTGACAGCTTTTTAGCACATTTATTTCCAAGCAGCTAAAAACTTTTTAGAAGAAGTTGGTTGGTAAGGTGTCCAAACAGTAGGAAATGGAATTTAGATATTTCATTACATCCTCTATTTGTTTAGTACTGATATCACTGAATGTTGACAGTCTCACCAAATTGTTCCTATGTTACTGCAGCAGTAGTCTGGCTGTGTTGTTTGACAAGAAGGAATTTTTGTCCAGTTTGATGTTATTGATTTTTTCACTAAAGAATGTGCTCGTAACTCCAAAATCGCTACCAAAGGGTTGACACCAATTGGTCTAGTTGCAAGCCCTCGGTAATCGCATAAAGAATCTATATCTGGAAATATTTTACTGAGCCTCTGTTTAGAACAGTGTAGATGATGCTGTGTGTACTGTGTAATGTACTACAGGCCATTATTTTCACTGGGATCAGTTGATCTTTATCTTCCCTTTGCTGTAAGGAGATTGAGGCCTGGTAAAACGTAATTGGAAGAAGGCTCTTTTCTAAAGATTCATTAAAAACATGGAGAAGGACTGTCTCTTTACTAAACAATTTGGGTGTGAACCACTGTGAGAAGGTGAGCACCCCCCTTCTCACTGTCTCCCATGAGGAACGCGGTTTTGATAACATGGCCTGCGCGGCAGCGTCGGACATTAAGAAGACATTGTGGCGCATGTACACGCGCACCTTCGGACTTTCTGGCGCATATACACGCGGGTGTGTGTGCACACACACGCACACGGAGAAATGGACTCTGTCATCAGTTTCTAAATGCTTGGTGACATGTTTGCCGGGGCGTACGCCATGGACGCTTGAAAATTCAGCCCGCTGCGTCGCTCACTCACCACAACCACAACTCACCCGTGTCAGTTTTCTCCTCGGTCTAGCACCCAGGCGTGTAGTGAGGTACCCACTACTCGTCCACCTCTTCATTTCCCAGTTTGCAGAGACTCTGGTTCATCATGCACTCACATACTCACCTGCACTCCCGGTCCGGCTCCACTGCTCTTCTGCGGAAGCGCGCGCCGCTGCAGGGGCGGGTTTTATTGCGCACGGGGCAAGGGGGCACGCCCCATTGCACTCAGCGGGGTTTATATTTCTTTATGGTGTTGGCTATGTGGTGTTTGTGTAAAATTATTGTGTGGTGTGTAAATATTTGGTGTGTGGATAAATTAAATAATGCATTATTTATTTTTTTGTATTTATTTATTATGATTAGTGTGTTGTACGGACCATTATGTTTGTTGGTAATCCCCTCCGTAATGGTTTGGACCATTTGGGCTCAACAAGCAGCCCTATTTAAAGGAGCCTCATTTTGCTCTTGGTGTTCCTGGGGAGAACTACCATGTACTGCTGTGAGTGTTTGCCATTGTTGTTGAGTTCCTGCATTGTGTCGGTCTGTGGAAACCTTGTGTTCCTGGAAAATAAAAGGGTTTTTCCTGGCACCTGACACTTCGCTGCCTCCTGTTTCCAACCTCTTCCACCTGAATCCGATCTTGCCTAGATCCCGTTATTCGGGGATACCATTCTGGTCCCTCACAACCACTCTGCACTGGGAGCCTTTTGTTATGTGATGCGTGGAAGGAACTGGACCCAAAAGCGAGACCTGGAAAACAGTTCGGTTGTAAGTGGTTTTATTTTCTTTAAACAGCAGATGAGAAGGGACATCTTCGGTGATGACAACCATAATTGATCTGTTGTTATACAGCCAGAACTTGTGCGAACTGCAGCTATCAACCTCAGTGCCTCTGATTCTTAGTTGATGAGCAAGATATATTTCCTATTTTATCTTCATGTTCATAATATTTATGCCCAGAGCAGTTTATTAACTCAGTAGCTTCTGATGAAGAGAGAAGGTTGAAATCAGTTTGTAACAGTATTCTGACTAGCTCTGGGATACATTGCAAAATTAAGTTCTCCGCCAAGAATTAGATTGTGCATGCAACTAGCACAGAATATATAAATTTGTCATCGTCATAGTTGGAGGCATTGATGTTTCCCAATGTGACTGGGAAGTTATATATTTTCCCTGTTACTGTTAGGTTCTGTTAGGTATACTATCTCTGAATAGAAGAAGGATCCAAGATTCTCGCTTAGAGATTTATTAATAGTCTCAAAAGAAAAAATAACAAAAGGTGTCCTCTAAAAGAGGGTTTCAAAAGGCTGGCAGAGAAAACACGACGAGGGAACCCACCACCGCTGGACAGGGAACTGGAGCTGGCGATCTGAGAGAGAAAAGATAATCAGTCGACAAAAGAGTCTTTCAAAAGGTTTCAAAAGGTTGCTGTAGTACTACCGCGGGGAAAAACTGAAGAACTGGTGGAGAGTAGATGTGGATCAGGTCCTTAAGTATGAAGCGGTGATCAGGAAGCAGGTGGGCACAGGTGATTTCACTCAACTCCAATTCCCCGTCCTGCCAGCACAGCTGTCCCTGGCGTGCCTGAAGGAAAAAGAACAAAAAAAAAACAAAACAAGAGAAAGAACAGCCAAATACACGGCCGCAATTCTAACAGTTACTATAACATATCTGCTGTTTGGGTCTGTAATTATGTTCAGCCAAGTAAAGGTAGATTTTTGCTGTTTACTGTTACAGTTCCTTGTGATTTCCAAGTAGAATGGAATACAAAAGGATAAAAGTAAACACACATATGTAACCAAACCTAACAAGAAAACTATAACTAACTCAAAAGTATGTAGCTGTTTTGTTTTCCATCTTATAGAAAGAAAAGAGAGGCTAAAAAAAAGACCCTAGGTTTCCTTATGCTGTGCTCCTCTTTGGCTCTCCCTGTTTGGGCTCTCTGGACCCTCAGCTTGTTGCTAAATTATCTAATACCACAGAATAAAACACGGGGCAGTGGTAACAAGAGACAAAAAACAAATATAGTCACCTTATATGTTTCTTCTACATGAGCCCAGAACATGCTTATACATGTATATAAAGCAGTTTGAGACTGTAAGCGGATTGGGAATTGAGATTAACCACAAACCATATTTTAAAGTGGGTAAGTATAAAGTAGGTACAAACCAGTGAGATAAAGAGCATCCATTCACATTTATACTACAAGTACATCTCAAAAAATTTGAATATCATACTTTTGTCACTCATTTCAGAAAGTGAAACCCATATATTATATAGATTCATTACACATAGAGTGAAATATTTCGAGCCGTTAGTTCTTGAAATTTGATGATTATGGCTTACAGGTAATGAAAACTCAATATTCAGTGTCTCAGACAATTAGAATATTGTGAAAAAGTTTGATATTGGAAAGTCATGGTGTCACACCCTAATCAGCTAATTACTTCAAAACACCTGCAAAGGTTTCCTGAGCCTTTAAATGGTCTCGCAGTCTGGGCGTATAGGCTATACAATCATGGGGAAGAATATTGATTTGACAGATGTCCAGAAGAAAGTCATTCAGAACCTCCACAAGGAGGGTAAGCCACAAAAGGTCATTGCTAAAGAAGCTGGTTGTTAACAGAGTGCTGTATCCGAGCATATTCATAGAAAGTTGAGTGGAAGGAAAAAGTGTGGTAGGAAAAGGTGCACTAGCAAAAAGGATAACCACAACCTTGGGAGGATTGTCAAGCAAAATCCATTCAAGAATTTGAGGGAGCTTTACAAGGAGTGGACTGAGGCTGGAGTCAGTGCATCACTTGCATTTTCATTTTCCAGCAGGACTTTGCACCTGCACACATTGCCAACGGTACCAAGAGCTGGTTCAATGACCATGGGGTTACTGGGGTTACCACACCCAACAATGCAGATGACCTGAAGGCCACTATCAAAGGAACCTGGGGTCCATTACACCTGAGCAGTGCCACAGGCTGATTGCCTCCATGACATGCCGCATTGATGCAGTAATTCATGTAAAAGGAGGCCCAACCAAGTATTGAGTCCATAGAAATGAACATACTGTTCTGTTCAGAAGCCTAACATTTCTGTTTAAAATATCCTTTTTTATTATTGATCTTGTGTAATCTAATTTTCTGAGACACTGAATTTTGGGTTTTCTGGAAATAAAGGCTTAAACATTTCACTTTATGTGTAATGTATCTATATAATAATTAATTTTTTGAGATGTACTTGTGTATCTGTAGCTACATGACCGTTACCTGCCACTACATCGGCAACGACTGGCAAGTCAACTCAGCAGTCCTGCTCACTGAAAGTCTGCCAGGTCGGAATACAGCCGACGTACTTGCTGAGAAGCTAAATGAATCTGTGCAGCAGTGGGGACTTGAAGACAGAGTTGTAGCATGCATCCACGATAATGCAGCCAATATTTTTGCAGCAAACAATCCAACCAGAGTCAGCTAGGTTTCGATTGCCTGCTTTGCACACACCCTCCAGTTGGCAATAAATGACTGATTTGCACTATATTTGTATCGGGTCATCTCTGCGGCTGGCAAACTCATTAGCCACTTCAATCACAGCACAGTGGCAAGCAATGCACTGCAGAAAAAACAGGAGCAAATGGGGCTCCCTCGTCACCAGCTTATCCAATCTTGTAAAACACGGTGGAACTCTGTATGTGAGATGTTCGATCGGCTGGTGGAGCAGCGATGGGCTGTTGTGGCAGTCTTGCCAGATCGGGTGGTCACCAAGCTTCAAGATGCCCGGGTGCTGGAGCTGAAGGAGGAGCACTGGCAGCTGATGGAGGACACGCAGCCTGTGTTGGCAGCTCTGAAGTGTGCCACCACAGTCATGTCTGGGGAGAAGGATGTCTCCATCTCCAACATTTATCCCATCACTCTCAGCCTCATCAAAAATCATCTCATGTGCAGAGAAGGAGACGGGCCCAGAGTCTCCGAATTCAAGGCAAAAGTGCAGTCCTCCCTCAGCAAACGAATGAAAGTAAACAATTTACTCCACATTATTTCCATAATAAATAGCCGGTGATGACTGGGCTTTAGCCTACACAAATATGTCCTATCTGTGTTACCTACTTAGACATTTTTTCTGATTATTGATTGCCACCTCCTCGTATATTTCGTAGGTTCAGTCTGATGATTTTCTGTCCTCCGCCCCCATGATCGCATCAATGCTGGTCCCTTGTCACAAGCACCTGAGCTTTCTAACGCCAACACAGAGAGTGACTGCAAATGGAAAACTGCTTGGTCTGGGAGAGGCAGTGGATGTGGGTCAAGGGAGATGAAGCCGCGATGTCTGACATGCGGAGCGCAAGCAGAGGAGCTGCAGCCACACCACCGGCCTCTGCTATGGCACTGCTCCTTGGGGAGCAATACTCCACTCCACGCGACACTGGCATCAAAACTGAAGTTCAGAACTTTCTGACTGAGACACCTCCATCCCTGGATTGTAACCTTACAGATTGGTGGAAAGTAAATGGAGTGAGGTTTCCCAGGCTGACTAAGTTAGCGCGCCAATACCTCTGCATCCCTGCAAATTCAGTCCCTTCAGAACGGGTGTTTTCAGCGGCGGGTCTGACTGTCACCAGGCTGCATTCGCGTCTCACCTCTGAACATGTTGATATGCTCATCTTCCTCAACAAGAATCAGTAAGCTGCCTGGAGTTATTTTAGTTTGGAGGATCACCAGCCGTAGCCGTTATGCGAGTCATTCTATTTGTTATGAGGCTCTGTGAAGTAACGTGTTTCTCGGCTGGGTGCAATTCGCACTTGTTTTTGAAGTCAAATTTTGAGAAAAAATGTCGCTCCTAAATATATTTTTTAGATTTCGGATTTTTCAGGTTAGGAGTTATGTCCGAGAAGGCTCAATTGTGTTTGAGCGTGCCTTAGCTTTGGCTCGCTAATTTGAAAGCTGCTGCCTTTATGAGCACGCACATCTGTTTTGTTAAACTTAACCTGTCGTAATATGACTGTTGTTGAACTGTAAGTGCATTGAATAAATATTCCATTGAGGCAAAACAAGCGAGTATTTTCTGCCATTCGCATTTTTCTGAAAAAAAACAACAATTAAATCGATGATTGATCATTGATTTTTTACGATGATCGATCAGGGACAACTTCTTCCTCAGAGCTGTAAAAGCAATAGCCCCCGTGCAGTGAAACACTCACATCCCATCCCCCAACAGGAACTTCACACATGCACCCTCCCCCCTCTAGCCACACACAGACACACACCTTCTCATGCACATACACAATCAAACACTCACAGCATACCATAGACTGGCACTAAGTGCACTTTATTTACTTTAATTTGTGTTTTATATTTTTTATATTTTATATTTTTCTTATTTTGAATTTTTTGTGGTATTTATATAAGTGAGTAACGCTTCATGACACGCAAATTCGTGAAGCGTTCTTCATTTTTGGGGGCAACCATGGCCTAGAGGTTGGAGAAGCGACTTGTGATCGGAAGGTTGCTGGTTCGATTCCTCCATCAGACGGGCAGGAAAAATTTGAGTGTGGTGGAGTGATAATGTCCCCACTCCCCTTAGCTGGCTGATGTGCCCTTGAGCAAGGCACTTAACCCCCAATATATGCTCCCTGGGCGCTTGATGCAGCCCACTGCTCCTGTGTGTTTCACTGCATGTTGTGTGTGTGTGTTTCAATCAGTGATGGGTTAAATGCAGAGAAGTAATTTCCCAGGTTGGGATTAATAAAGTAACTTAAATTAAAAAAAAAAAAAATTAAAATACATGCAACATAAGTTCTGCTTATATTTGAATATATGTTCATATAGTTCCTTTCCGTGTGGGTGAGAAGGCAGTGCAACTCCTCTATCCACACTCTGCTTCCATTTCCAAACCACCACCAAAAACAAAAGAAAAAGAGTCAATAAAACTGTAATGTGACTGTGTAAAACAATACTGTGTACAGGACTATAATACTATGTGTCTGGAGTCTTGAGCTACTACAGACCTAGAAGTTTGAGCAGCCACCCAATAACCCTGGCAAAGTCATTTTCTTAAAAGATAGGGAAGTGTGTGTGTGTGTGTGTGTGTGTGTGTGCGCGTGCGTATGTTTCAAATGATATTGCTTTCAGGCTAATATTCAAAAGATATTTTGCATCACTATTTAGTATTTTGACAGTGAACCTTTTCCAAAACCCCCGAGCAAAGTCACAGATTCAGTAATGCTCTCTTGGTGGTACACAAACTAAGTGTAGAAATCGGCGAACACACAAAACTCAAACAAGCAGAGTGTAGCAGGGCAGGGCTGTGTTGGTGAAGTAGAATCATGTGAGCATAACAGACAGCAACTTCTTGGAGTTTCCATTTAGCCATATCATATTCCACAACACTCTCTGACTCTTCACAGTTCCTTTCTCTTACTGCACACTGAATACTGTTCCTCACACTGCATTTTCAGTCCTCTACTCTGGATTATATTTTTACTTACGCTCCCCATTATTATCTCCTTAACAACATTTCAGTATTAAACAGATACTCATAGAAAAGCCCAAATTGCAAAATGCTGGCAATAAAGAAAAAGCTGATCCTCATTATCCTTCAGAGTAAACCTTATCTCCTACCAGTTTTGTCCATACATGATTACTTCACAGTGGCATAATATGGAATTCCATGGATTTTTTTTAAGTAGGTTTCTATTTAGAGGCTGAAATAAGGTCTTTTGTAAACAAAGGCTTAAAGCTGGGGTAGGCAAAAGCAGCAAGAGAAGCTACATTTTCACAGTATCCACTCTATCCTTTCAGGCATCCCTTCAAAGCCACTCCTCCAAAACACATGAAGTTACACTGCCTGACTATCCTGACTGCCCTGTAGCTCCTGCTGGGAGATAGTTGTGAGTGATGAGTTTGCTACATTCAACAAGCTCCTGTTAAGTCTACATACAAACACATGCAAAATAGCTACTATAGATGTATATCTTTCCTACTTGGCCTGGCAGTTACTTGTCACTGCTATGGATGAGTGTTTTGTGCTAACATTACTGAGTTAGCCACTGATTGACAGTCTGCAGCACTCGTTCTTTGGTTCAGGGAAATTACTGCTTACTGCTGTTGGAGTGTACTTTGTGTAACTGAGTTAGCTGGGATATTTGAGAAAATATTGGTTTTAAAATATTTAAATTACCAAACTCATGCACAATCTGTCTAGGGACATTTTTCTCTTGTCCCACTTTCTTGATGGCCAAATTGCATGTCAAAAAAGATGGTTAAAGTTGGTTTAAAATATGTTTTGTTGTTGTTGTTCTGTTGTTTGTTTGTTTTGGTATGATTGTGTTAATATTATGCCGCTTTTGATTGTTAAAAAGTTTTTTTAGTTATAAACATATTAAAGATAATCACAATTATGCATTGAAATCATGTCAATGCGCACAATGCTGTTAATGAAAACTACTTAGTCTGGCAGAAAGAGTAAAAACAGAGAGTCAAAACAGCAAGAAGAAATTACATAATAAAGCCTTCAGCTAACAACATGGGTAGACCAAAGGTAAGTCCTCTTGTATTTTCACTCTGATCAGTGCAACTCTGTTACTCATATTATCAGAAAAATACAAATTCATTTCAAATCTCTTCTGACACTCCATTCCACAGCTAGCATCTATTCTTGAGTGAAAACTGACATTATACATCATTTATTTGCAATTCTGTTACTGTAATTAGAGTTATAAGATTGTACTAGAAAAACAGAATTGCATCTGCTTAAATTCACTTACAAGGAAAAATTATTTCGTGTTGAAGAAATTCTCTGAAGTTCAACTCAGACGTTTGCTGTGATGATGTGAGTTTAATTGAGCATACCAGTATACTGGTGAACTGACTGGCAAAGAGAGGGTTCTAGTCAGTGAGCTGACAAAGAGCAGTGGTGGAGAAGCACCTTTTATACAGTTACAATCACCAGTGATCATACGCTATGTAAAAGGGGAAGTGACAAAAAGAAAAGGAAGGTATGGTATGGTATGGTATGGTAGTGATCAAAGGGCTAATGGTGGGAAAAAAAAGCCAATGAAGTGAGGCTATTAACAGGTGAGATATGTGCTCTCTTATTAACTTCTGTCAGTACCCTAGCTGCAGCATTCTGGACCAACTGGAGACTCTTTAGATAGTTTTTAGAACATCCTGACAAGAGAGAATTACGGTAGTCCAGCCTAGAAGTGATGAATGCATGGACCAATTTCTCAGCATCACTCTGAGAAAGAATGTTCTTTATTTTAACTATGCTATGGAGGTGAAAGAAGGCAGTCCTAGTTTCATAATTTGATTCACCTTTGTGGTTGTTATTCTCTTTCTTTACAGATATTTACATTTATTAATTAATTTTTTTATATTAATAAATTTGGTTTGATTTTGAAACCACGTCTCTGTTTGGTCTAAGTGAACGAGCTTGCATTGTCCGTCAGGTAATTGAGGTCTTAGTCAGATTGATATAGGATATAGTATTTCCAGGGGTGAGACCCCCCAGGTGGAGTTGCCTGGTCCAGTTCTGGTGACCTCTGCCTCGCCACACTAGGAGAAGGTCGTTGGACACTTTTATCAGTGCTGTTTCAGTACTATGGTGTTCTCTAAATCCAGATTGGAAAGCTTCAGAAAGGTCGTTAGAATGGAGCTATCGATATAGCTGCTCTAGGACAACCTTTTCAAGGATCTTGGAGATGTATGGAAGGTTAGATATAGGTCTGTAATTAACTAATACATCTGGGTCAAGGGAATAGTGGTTTGATAGGGGTTTGACATCAGCCACCTTAAAGACCTGTGGTACATAACCTGTGACTGAAGAGATATTGATCTGCTTCAGTATATAAATGATAACTAAGGGAAAGACATCCTTTAGCAGTCTTGTTGGGACCGGGTGAAGTAGACATGTGGATGACTTGGATGAGGTAATAACTCAAGTTAACTTTGAGAGGTGAATGGGGGTTCGGGTTCCAGTGCACTGGCACAGAGCTCCGGGGAAAGTTGTCAGCCCTCTGTGTGGACGTTACAGTAAGAGAAACCGTATTTGGTGGAGTATTACTGCCAATCCTCGCTTTGATGTTCACAATCTTATCAAGAAAGTTAAGAAGAGGGTGGGGGGTAACTGTAGAAAAGGAGTCTGCAGAGGGGCCGGTAAGACGGCCGCTCTGCCTTCTGGTCTGAACTCTGGGTGATTGTAACGGTTTTGGGTGACGTACAGAATTAACTACGTTCGTAGACAAGAGAGCTGCCCATCCAAATTAGGATGGATGCTATTTCTCCTAACCAGACCAGGCTTTCCTCAGAAAGTATTCCAGTTGTCTATATAGGCCACGTTGTTTGCTGAACACCATCTAGACATCCAGGGATGGAATGACCAAATGCAGCTAAACATGTCGTCACTAGACAGAGTGGGCAGGGGGCCAGAGAAAACCAGTGTCTGACATTGTCTTAGCATAATTACACACCGACTCAGCATTAACTTTAGTGATCTCTGACTGCCGTAGTTGGGTATCGTTAGCACCGACATGAATTACAGTCTTATTAAATTTAGGTTTACGCTTTGTCGGTAGCTTCAGATTAGCTTTGATGTTGCCCGCTCTGGCCCCAGGGAGGCACCTAACTATGGTTGCTGGAGTCTCTAGTTTCTCTAGTTGCAAATGACCAGAGTTCGACTCCCAGCCGGTGTGTTGCTGAGTGGAGAATACTGGTTGGAGATGTGGAGGTGCTGGTGGTGAACCACGGGCTGTTGTTTTGATCTACGCTTCTGTAGTGTCTGCAGTGCACTATGGTTAATGTTTTCTTGAAGTCCTAATTAGAGAAGGGTCTTAAGTTCAAGGGTATATAGTATATAGAAAGAGGGTCTTTTCTCCCCCTTTTCTGTTGCAACATAGAATTGAGGTCCTTTGATGATTGACAGACGTTTCATCTCTTGTCCACGAAAACAACCAACCTGTATAAGCAGAGGGTTGGAGAGTGATCCACATTGGCTGGGATCTTCTTACATGCATGGGCTTAAATTGATGCTGAGCTTTTCGTAATAAACTTCTTATACAAGCAAGACAGTGTCAGCGGAGATTTCCTTCAACATCTTCACATCATCGCTATCCAATACACAACAGTCCCTTTGCACTGTCACCCAGCTGGCCTGGCTTCCCGGATGCTCGGGAGCTGTGGGGAATGGCTAACGGTGGCTAAGCAGGGTTGCTCCGCACCGACTACAGAGGTCTGGCAAGCTACAGAGGCTAATAGTTTACTATCCATGTGGAGAGCGTCTAACACACAGCAACAGAGCACTACATGCACACACAGGAAGTGACGAAATACGCTCATCGTGAGTCAAGAGAGGAGTCCAGTTGTCCCAACCCAATCCACATAATCAATTATCCTGTCTACAGTAACCTGTCATACCAAAAAATGTCTTTATCTGTGACATATTAGTGTGTTTAGGAATGTCTGATATGGCCTTTATTCTGGGAGGAGTAAGGACCCTTGTTGAATGTGTTCGAAATATTGAACCTCTTTTGACACAACTGAGCTTTCTTTAACAAAGTTTTGTGACCTTTCTATGCTAAAGCATTGAGGAGGACAATTGTGTCAGTTTTGCAAGCAGAAGCTTTGAGATCACTGTGCAAGGTGCGAGAAACTATGATAGGTGATTCAGTGTACCATTGGGGTAGTATGGTGAATGTGTATTGTTGTCCATCGTAGGCGAATGCTAACAGATTGAAAAGAAAGAAAGAAAGAAAGTGACATATTTTGTCATTGGAGGGAACTCACTCCAACGAAATTCGTGCCCTGCATTTAACCCACCCAAGTGACGTGCACACACACAACAAACCCGGGGCAGTGGGCGACCGCGTGCAGCGCCCGGGGAGCAGTGGGGGTTAGGTACCTTGCTCAAGGGTACCTCAGCAATGGACACCGGTACGGGGAATCGAACCAGCGACCCACTGATTACGGGTCCGATACCCTAACCGCTGATCCACGACTGCCCATATTGGCTATCTGTATGGAGGAGAACAGAAAAGAAAGCACTGCAGAGATCAAGCACAGTAGAGTGGCTTATGTTGGCTGGTATTGAGGACAATACAGTGGTAGGATTTGGAACTGAAGGGAGTCGGGGGAGCACCACTTAATTCATAGCTCGTAAGTCTTGTATTCTTATTTTCCTGGCTTTTTAGCAGGAAGTATAGGAGTGTTCCATGGATTGTTGCAAGGCACTATTATTCCTTGATTCAACAAAGATGGGATTACGGGAAGAATGCCTTGTTTCTTTGTTTGCTGGACACCACCTCAACAGCCAGCAACTGAATGATGACATATGGCTAAACATGTCATCATTGGTCAGATTGGGTAGGGGTGCAGAGAAAACTACGGAGTCTGACAAAGTCATTGCAACTGATTCACACTGATTCAATATTAATTTTAGTGACAATCACAACCACTTCAGAAAATAAGACAACAGGGATGTTTTGGTCTTAATAAGATGAGATGATAGATCATTCTTCATGAACACCTGTTGAAAATTGTATGAGAATTACCAGTATGGCAGACAACGACAACCACAATGTACGACCAAGAGCACAGAGTTGCAGTATCAACAATGGCTACAAGAGGGTGCTGAGACACAGAGAAGGGTCTGGATGGACAGCTAAACATTTTCATAAATGTAAAGAGATCCATGCAGCTGACATCAAAAGTTAATCAGATCAAGGAGTTTATTGATACAAATGAAGATGTACTGTTGCTGTTACCTGATGACGAAAGGAATACTGATCAGATCTTTTGGTTCAAGCCAAGAAAGAAAAAATTCAGTAGCTTCATGGTGGATAGCTACAACTAACAACACCATGACAATGTAAGTCTGGAAGACAGTGTGTCTGTGACTGCAATAGCAGCAGAAAAGAAATCAGACTTGTATATTTCACGAAGCATGGTCAGTAGCAGCTCGTCAAGATCATCCAAAGCTTCATCCATATCGTCTGCAAGTCGGAGGGAACAAACAAAACATGCTGTCTTGCTTGCACGTGCAGCATCTCTAAAACAAAGACAGGCATTACACATTGAAGAATACAAGTTAAAAGCAAAGAAGGAAAAGCCTGAAATCTTTACAACTATTGCAGCTTTTACAGCTAAAATAAAAGTGTGGGAAAGTTGTGAGTATGATAGCTGTGCAAATGATGTTGCTGTTCATGCTGAGACAAACTTAGCAGACACTCATCAGTTAAGCAATCAGAAGCCAGAAATATGAACATGAACATGCTGTACAGTCAAACACAAATGAATATCAAGTGAAAAAAGATCAGCTGTACATGCCAGCAGTAGCTCAACAAACCTGTGTGAAGTAATGTTAAAACAAAATGACATCACAGAGATGTTAGTCAAACAGCAGATACCGTTACATTTGCCCCAACGAGATGTTCTCATTTTTAGTGGTTTTCCACTTGATTTTAAATCACTCATAAGGGCATACCATCATACCATTCATGACAAGGCTGATAGTGACACTGACAAGTTGTATTACCTTGAACAGTTTACCAGAGATGAGCCCAGATATTTAGGTAGAAGTTGTCAGCACATGAGTCAAGGCTAGCGAACGGCAAGGAAATTGCTGACTTTATATTATATTGTTATTCTCTCCTACACTTATGTAAAATGTTTGTAAGTTGGTTATTACAGATGCCTACCTCTGATTTTCACTATCCGCTTGCTGCTGTAACAAGGTGAATTTCCCCATTGTGGGACAATAAAGGAAATCTTATCTTATCACTATGGTAACAAACTGAAAATCACAATAGTTTACTTGAGCAGAGCATTCAGTTGGCCACAAATCAAATCAGATTGTCACACCGCGGTGAGGTATTGTCTTGTTTTGGGTTTTTGTCTCGTCATTTCCTCTTTTATTTTGAAGTGTAACTCTCCTCTTGTGTCAGGTCACTTGCCCTTCCTCGTGTCTCCAGTCTGATTGTCTTCCCGATTACCTGATTGTTTCCACCTGTTTCCCATTACCCTCATGTCTTCAAAAAGTCTGCATTTCCCTTGTCTTGTGCCAGTGTGTTTCATCCCCGTATGATCACGCCAGCAAATCTCATCAAAGCCACAGAATCTTGTCTTGAAGCTCTTTGTTGTATCCTCTGTTTAGAGTGACCTTTTGTTGTACTTTTTATAGCACAGCTTAGTTTCTAGTTAGATTTAGACTTGGACCTTTTCCTCTTTAAGAGTGATTTTTTGTTGTTGATCTTTTGTTTAGTGAGTTATTGATTATCCTCAATTTAGAGTGATTTTTATTGCCTCAGACATCATTAATAAAGGCTGATCTTGTAACTCGAGTCTCTGCATCTGAGTCCTGCTCTGAGCCCCAGCTTGTCAGTACACACTGGCCAGTATGGACTCAGCGGACACTCGGCTCATGATTTCCTGAAAGGGCTGGCGCCTTCTATTCAGGACCAGCTGGTTCCTCTGGATCTTCCCCGGATCTAGATTCTCTGATCACTTTGGCCATTCGGACCGATAATCGTCTCCGCAAACTCAACAGGCAGCGGTGAAGCGGAACATCGGGACGGAAGAATTATTCCCGCACTCAAGCATCAGACGGACACAATCTTTTTCTGTCTCCACATGAGCCCTCTCCTCCCCACGCAGAGGAAGAAGGGGAGCCCATGCAGATAGGACGGGCTCGGCTCTCTCCTAAGAAACGACAGCGACGTCAGGCAGAGGGCCGATGCTTTTACTGCGGGGAGAAGGGTCACCTCGTGATCACTTGCCCGGTTAAAAGACAAGACAAGACAACTTTATTTGTATAGCCCATTTTTACAAGCAGTTTGTCTCAAAGGGCTTAACATAACATCAGCAACATCCTCTGCCCTTCGACCCTCACATCGACTAAGGAAAAACTCCCAGAAAAACCTTTAACAGGAAAAAATGGAAGAAACCTCAGGGTGAGCAACAGAGGAGGGATCCCTCACCCAGGACGGGCAGATGTGCAATGGATGTTGTACAGGCAGGAAAGCAGTTAACAACATAAGAGTGACATTACTAAAAAGAAAAGTAAAACAAAATCTCAACTGTTTAGTTTCACTTTTGCTACCACCTCAATATGATTTTAACATTTCACAAGACTGAAATTATAATGAACTGCTGTATCATTCATGTATTTTTTATGTGCTGTTGAAAATCCCTATCCTATCAATTCTATTCAGTTGAAGTTAAAAGACCCACGAAGGTGAGTCTATGCACAGTCACCGGCCCCGTCAACTCATGGCGGTCAAGGTAACGCACCATACCATCTCTACTGAGCTTATGGCACTCATTGACTCTGGGGCAGATGAAAGTTTAATGGACTGGGGGTTAGTTAAGAAAATTGGCTTAAATACTGAGCCCTTAGTAAAGCCTTTTGAAGCTAGAGCACTCGACGGGAAAGAACTGTTTGTTATTACTCACAAGACTGAAACTATACACTTAAACATCCAGGATCACAGTGATTAAAAATCGCTATCCCCTACTTCTCATGTCATCTGTCTTTGATCATGTCCAGCAGGCAAAGATTTTCACTAAACCAGATCTCCGCAATGCTTATCATCTAATCAGGATTAGAGAAGGTGATGAATGGAAGACGGGGTTTAACACTCCAAGTGGACATTATGAGTACCTGGTTATGCCTTTCGGTCTAACTAATGCACCAGCCGTTTTTCAGGCTATGATTAATGATGTCCTCCGGGATTTTCTAGATCAGTTTGTTTATGTTTATCTTGATGATATACTCATTTACTCCGCTGACCTTGATTCTCACCAGGCTCATGTCAAGAAGATTTTATAGAGGCTACTAGACCATAAGCTGTATGTAAAGGCGGAGAAAAGTGAGTTTCATGCCGACACCATCTCCTTCCTGGGCTTCATCGTAGCCCCTGGCAAGGTTCAGATGGATCCGGCTAAGATCAGTGCAGTCGCTGAGTGGCCCACACCTGATAGCCGCAAGAAGGTTCAACAATTCCTCGGATTTGCTAACTTTTACAGGCGGTTTATAAAGGGTTTCAGCGCCATAGCCACTCCGCTTCATGCTTTGACTTCCTCCAAGTTGCGTTTTCAGTGGACTCTTGAGGTGGAGGCAGCCTTCCAGGAACTCAAGTGACGCTTCACCTCTGCACCGATCCTCACCCTACCTGATCCTCAGCAGCTGTCCATTGGGCTCACACCTCCCTGCTCTCCTGCCATCCGGGGGTTAGACCGACAGTGTTCGCTATCTCCCGGAGGTTCTGGTGGCCATCCATGGAAGCGGAGTTCCGGGAATACGTAGAGGCTTGCTTGGTCTGTGCTCGGAACAAGTCATCCGCCAGATCTCGCATGGGGCTCCTGAATCCTCTACTTATTCCGCCCAGGCCATGGGCGGAAATTTCCTTGGACTTCGTCACGGGGTGTCCGCCCTCCCGAGGTAATACCACAGTACTTATAGTAGTAGATCGATTTTCCAAGATGGTAAAGTTTATTGCCTTACCTAAGTTGCCAACTGCCAAAGAAACGGCCAGTCATGCTAAATCACGTTTTTCGAGTTTATGGGTTCCCCAAGGACATTGTCTTGGACAGGGGTCCTCAGTTTGTCTCTCACTTTTGGAAGGACTTTTGCCGACTCATTGATGCTAATACCAGCCTGACCTCAGGATATTATCCGGAGTCAAATGGCCAGACCGAGCGTCTCAACCAACAGCTAGAGACTGGCCTCCGCTGCCTGGTGTCCCAGAACCCCTCTACATGGAGCAACCACCTGGTCTGGGTAGAATGCGCACACAATACTCTACCTACCTCTGCTTCAGGGTATACTCCATTTAAATGTGTTTTTGGCTACGATCCTCCTCTTTTTCCCGATAATGAGCTGGAGGTGTCAGTTCCTTCGGCCCACGCTCAGGTATGCCGCTGTCAGCGGATCTGGGCGTCAGCTAGAGATCTCAACCTGAAGGTGCCTTCCAAGAAGCTGGCACCGTGGTTCGTAGGTCCATTTCCCATGGCCAGGGTGGCCAGGACAGACAGTACTTAGTGGACTGGGAGGGTTATGGTCCTGAAGAGTGGTCATGGATTCCCCCCCGCTTCATTGTAGATAAGACTCTCATAGATGACTTTCATCGGGACCATCCTGAACAGCCTGAGCAGTCAGGAGTCGGCCCTGGGGGTGTTACTGTCACACCGCGGTGAGGTATTGTCTTGTTTTGGGTTTTTGTCTCATCATTTCCTCTTTTATTTTGAAGTGTAACTCTCCTCTCGTTTCAGGTCACTTGTCTCCAGTCTGATTGTCTTCCCAATTACCTGATTCTTTCCACCCGTTTCCCATTACCCTCATGTCTTCAAAAAGTCTGCGTTTCCCTTGTCTTGTGCCAGTGTGTTTCGTCCCTGTATGATCACGCCAGCAAATCTCGTCAAAGACACAGAATCTTGTCTCAAAGCTCTTTGTTGTATCGTCTGTTTAGAGCAGTGCTTCTCAATTATTTTCTGTTACACCCCCCCAGCAAGAAGAAAACAATTTTAATTTTTTCTATTTATACGTGTGTTTTGAAGCTGAGAATCTGCACAAAATTTCGTTATGCTTGCATAATGACAATAAAGGCTCTTGAATCTTGAATCTTGAATCTTGAATTCGCGCCCCCCCACCCCACCACCCACTCTCTGCCGCGACAATAAATAATAGTAATAATAATATGTAATAATATATAATAATATGATGCTAACAGTGCTCGCTGGTTTACTGAAGCATTCACAAAGCGGGATGATTGTTGGTAATATTCGGCACGTTTTCGCTGAAAAGACTCCAGCGGTTGGGATGATTGGTTGGGATGTAATGTCTTCAAGTGGCGCCTTATTTTATTTGGCTTCATGCTGTCCGCTGCCAGCAGTTTGAGACACAGTAAACACACCGGTCTTTCCTCGTCTCCCACTGTAGTCACAGTGAAGCCAAGCGCTACATATGTTTCGTAATATTTCCTCGTCTTAGCTTTCGGGTGAGTTACTTTTGTCTCATTATCTTCGTCTCTCTCCGCCTTTCTTTTCATTCCTGTTAAAAATTTCTTCATGTTGTCTCTTAAGGGTTCGTTTACTGCACTTCATATCACCTGCTTGGTGCAAAAAAAAAAACCCCTACACCATAGAGCTAATACTCCCTGCGCACACTCTGACAATGAGAGCGCCACTGCCAACTACTGTAGTGGATGTGCAATTACACTTTATTCTAGTACGACAAAAAAAAGCATGTTCCCCAGGGTCACACGCGCCCCCCCTTGGCATCGCGCCCCACTATTTGAGACTGGTTTAGAGTGACCTTTTGTTGTACTTTTTATAGCTCAGCTTAGTTTCTAGTTAGATTTAGACTTAGACTTTTTCCTCTTTCAGAGTGATTTTTTGTTGTTGATCTTTTGTTTAGTGAGTTATTGATTATCCTCTGTTTGGAGTGATTTTTTGTTCTTAGTTAGAAGTATTTTTTTTTTTTTTTTTTGATCTTGTAACTCAAGTCTCTGCACCTGAGTCCTGCTCCGAGCCCCAGCTTGACACAGATGATGTGAAGGCTCTTCATAGTTGCTCCTTGTTTCTCTTTGGATGTAACAATGCAAAGCAATACCTTGTTCAGCTCCAAGAGTTGGAGAATCCCATTAATCTCAGAATCATTGTTTCAAAGTTACCCTACAAGATGAGACAATTGTGGAGAGTTTCTGCCCTTGACGTTGGAAAAGAGCAAGATTTTCAGATCTGGTTAGATTCATAGACAAAATCAGAAACCAACATATAAGGAAAGGCTAGAGCTTGTGAAAAGAAAAGGCTTATGTTCTGGATGTTTGACAGAAGGACAAGGAGAGCAAAGACTGTAAGAAAAGAGCCTTGTGAATATTGCTCTAAGAGACACCCAAGCATGCTTCATTTCACAAAGGAATGAGATAATGAAGTAGGTGAGAACAGTCAGAAAAACAGCATTGAAAATACCATAATCAGTGAATCGGCACACTTTCCAGGTAGAACTAGTGGAGCGACCGGGGCCAGTAAGGACAGACATGTTTTGTCAATTGTGCCTGTGTGTGTTAAGTCAAAGAAAGGCAGCAAGAAGCTAAAGACCTATGAATTCATGGGCAATGGAAGGAATGGAATGGAATTCCAAGCCACATTCTGCTTTGAGATAGCTTGGTGTGGAAGGCAAAAGAACTCAAATCTTACTTCAAAAACTGGGGCAGGAAAATTTAGAGCCAAGTTACTAAATTGAGGTGGCCACGAGTCAAATGTGGCAGTTCAGATCCACTTCTAAGGGATCTCCGCTCATAGCTGAAGATATTGCAGTGGGAGAACTTGAGATAATCAGATTTTGTCAAGGTCAAAGCTTCAACGATTAACTTATGACTCTTCAGAAGGGTGACAAGCTTAAAAAGAGCAATCACATCATCAAGCTTGATCCTATTCTGCAGGATGAAATTTTGAGAGCCAAGGGAAGGTTGTATCGGTCTGCATTGCCAGAAAATGTTAAGCATCCTATGATAATTCCTTAAGATAATCATGTTTCTACTTCGATACTCAGACATATGCATCAAGTAATGGGACATAGTGGAAAGAATTATGCCCAGAATAAGAGAAAGATTCTGGATTCCACAAGCAGAGTGTCACCGCAGTGAGGTCTTGTCTTGTTTTGGGTTTATTTCCTGTTTTATTTTGAAGAGTAACTCTCATCTCATTTCAGGTCACTTGCCCTTCCTCATGTGTCACCAGTCTGATTGTCTTCCCTGATTACCCGATTGTGTCCACCTGTTTCCCATTACCTCCATGTGTTCAAAGAGTCTGTTTCCCTTGTCTTGTGCCAGTGTGTTTCCTCCATGGGCGTTCACCCCAGCCTTGTCGTGACCACAGCCACAATCTCGTCCCTTACCTTGAGAATTCTTCCTGTTTTTTGCCTCTGTTTAAGAGTGAATTTTTGTTGTAAGTTTCTTAGTTCAGGATTTTTGCCAGAGTATAGTGTTTCTGAATAGTCTTTTCCTCTGTCAGAGTGATTTTTTGTTCATTGTGGTATTATCCTGTCTTTTGTTCTTGCCTCCTTTTGGAGTGACTTTAAGTTCTTAGGGATATGGTTTATGTCATTTGCAATTTTTCATAGCTGTTTGGTTTTCTCTCTTCGGAGAATATTAAGTTTTATAGCCATGCGTCTCCTAGTAGAGAAGACACACCTCAGGATTTTCCATAGCTCTTTCATTTGTTCACTCTGCCAAGAGGTATTTCCCTGCTGCCAAACCATAATAAAGTCTGCAGAAAGTACCACCATCTCTGTGTCTGAGTCCTGTCTGAACCCGAACCTGACACAGACGCTGTTGTTAGGAAGACATTGTCAAAGTGTCTAACATGCAGAAAGATTGATACAGATTGCCTGTAGACCTGTTTTGGGCCAATTAAAGTCAATTATGGGCGGAGCACAGTAAAGAGGCATGGTGTATTAACATGTATCACTGTTCAATCCACAAGTTGAAGTTGTCCATTCACTTGATACTGATTCATGCATAAATGCATTCAGAAGATTGATTACTAGGAGAGGCCAGGTATCTGTTACGAGGTCAGACAATGGCACAAACCTGGTGGAGGCAGAGAAAGAAATGCATGAGGCCATCAAAAGTTGTATTCAAGATATTCAACCCATCAGCTGGCTCACTTTTAGGTGGCATACTTTCTGTGAGGAAAATTATCAACCGGATTTTGAAACAGCAACCTCTCGATAAATGCCTCCAGACATTACTATGTGAAGTGGAAGTGATTGTTAATGGCAGGCCAATAACAACAGTCTCAAGTGATCCTAATGATTTACAGGCTCTCACACCCAACCACTTGCTGCTTCTAAAAGGACAACCAGCATTACCACCTTGGGTGTTTCAAAAGGAGGATTTGTTTGCCAAGAGGAGGTGGAGACAGGCGCAGTACCACTCTGATATTTTTCCGAAGTGGTGGACAAAGGAGTACCTGTCGCTTCTGCAAGAAAGACAGAAGTGGTCAGTAGTCAGGAGAAATCTGAAGTCAGGAGATGTCATCCTCGTAGTTGATGACACTACACCAAGAAGCTCCTGGTTGATGGGAAAATTTCTGATTCAAAAGGACTTGTCAGATTGTCAGAGTATTTGTTAAATTAAAAACTGGTGTTTTAGAAAAGCCAATAGATCTGATAAGATAGTTATGATAGTTAGATACGTTGTCTGTGGTTTGAAATGGATGACTAAGTGATAATGTTTATGTTATGTGTGACATACTTGTGCTTACAGTGTGGGATTTGCTTTATGCAACACCTTTGAGTGAGTATTGAGTTCAGCTAAGTATGTGTTTAAAATGTATTATTTAAGCTAAGAACTTAATACAAGTTTGTGTCTAAATGAGAAAATGTAAGTTATGTGAGTCTGAGATGGCATGATGCTTTAGTGTGTTAAGTAATTGTTATGCTTCAGCATTAACAATTAGGCTCCGGAATGTAAGCACCATTTACAAGTGACAGGTTTGTTTATTATTTTATGGTACAATTTTGGAGTTCAGAGAGACCTATTGCTCAATATTTGATGTGCTTTAATTCTTATGACCTTTGTGAAAGTCTGTCCTGTGGGGTTTCTGTACCCATGTGACAAGTTGACAGGAAGTGGAACTTTATTGTGGAAAGTGACGGTGGAACCACACGGTTGTTTTACAGCTGGTGTTGCCACCAAACCAACTCAACCCATAAGGCAGTCTCATGTCATGACTGAATGTGGTTATTGTTAGAAAGAAGTTGAAAGAAGAACAATGCAGACTAATGGTAGCCACTATACTGGTCTTTCCGAAGATCACAGTACCTGGTCTTCCTTAGGATCACGGGATTCAACCACCTGGTCTTTTTCATTTCTTTAAATTATAGGCCCTACTCCAGTTTCTGTACAGCGGTGTGTCTCTTTACCTTTGTGACCTAAAGTTTTAAACTTATGAAAGGATGGGTAAGACCCTAAGGCTAAGAAGAAGCATGTAACTCTTTTTCTCTCTGTATTCTTTCTCTCTCTATCTTTCTGCAGGTATCTCTCCATCCAGATCTACATGTTGAGCTGCATCTGACCCTCTGACAAACCCAATGTTTAGAAGCACCTTTTATACAGTTACAAACAGCAGTGATCATACAGTATGTAAAGGGTGTGCTGACTAAAAAGAAAGGAAGGTATGGTATGGTAGTGATCAAAGGGATAATGGCACCATTGAAAACAATGGCAGGAGGCAGGAGGGAGGCAGTGAAAGATGAAAGTGACGTATCTTGTCATTGGAGGGAGCTCACTCCAACGAAATTCGTGCTCTGCATTTAACCCAACCAAGTGACGTGCACACACACACAGCAAACCTGGGGCAGTGGGCGACCGCGTGCAGCGCCCGGGGAGCAGTGGGCACCATGGACACCGGTACGGGGAATCAAACCAGCGATCCACCGGTTACGGGTCCGACACCCTAACCGCTGATCCACGACTGACAAACCATATGTCAATACAGTTGTGATCATGGGTGAGGGCATTACAGACAATGACCAGACATAATACAACAGCAGAAGGTGAAAGTAAAGGAAAGAAGGGGGGATTCAGCTTTCAAGAGGCTAGGTGTGACACCAGGTTTGCATATGATAGACATCTCCTTAGCCGTGGGCTAAGCAGAGAGCCACAGACAAGTAACTGGGTGTGATGTTTTCATATGACGAGAACAAGTGTAAGACAAGACAAGTCAACTATTTGTGTAACCCATTTTTAGAAGCAGTTTGTCTCAAAGGCTTTACATAACATCATAGCAACATTCCCTGCCCTTCGACCCTCACATCGACTCAGGAAAATCTCCCACAAAAACCTTTAACAAGGAAAAAATGGGAGAAACCTCAGGGTGAGCAGTAGAGGAGGGATCCCTCATCCAGGACGGGCAGACGTGCAATGGATGTTGTAACCCACATCAGGTTACAGAGCTTGCTTTTGTGAGGTACTGCAATCCCCTGCCCCGCCAATGGGTGGCGTGTACACTGTAAGGAAGATCTTCAGCTGTATTCATTCTCTTTGGATCAAGACAGTGCTGCGAACGCACAGTCATCCTGGTATGGAAATATCCTTTGAGTGATAGAAAACCATAAAATCTCATACCAAATATTGAAATATTTTGGGTCCATTAGGTGGAAAACTCTGAGAGAGAGAGTTGAGCTGCATGAATCTGTGAGCTCTTCAAGATACCTAAGGTAAGGATGCTAATACTAATGCAAGTGTCATGTTAACTGTCTAGCTTCATTTTGTCATGAAATATTGTTCTTTTAAAACCAATCGGAATTGAGACTGTGACTGATTCAGATTATTTTATGCTTTTGAAGATGCTTATAAAAGATCGCTAATCATGCTAGCCGAGTTCTAATCATGTTTGCAGCATGCTAATCGCTAGCATTCGAATGTGAACTTGTTTTAGCTTTGCTGCTAGCTCAGTTAAGCTGGTTACCACTACAACAGATCACTGATAGTTTCATGCCATTGAAGGTTCCTATTCTTAGTTGTTTAACTTAGTTCATTGAAGGAGCACTTACCCTTTTTACTGATCAGGTATGACTGATTTGTCATTAAATGGTTAAAATGTGTTTGACCTGGATACAAAAGAGCTATGCAAAAAAGTGAATATAAGGATATATGTTCGATTAAAAATATGTTTAAAGGACACGTTTGATTAAAAAATATGTCATGTTTAAAGTGCAGTTATAGATCATAAATAGATTTAAAGGGTTAAAAAAAAACATAAATATCTGGTTTCAAAACTGTCATGATTTTATATCTATACTGTGAGATGGAAGTACATGATTGATTGATTGATTTTCAGTGGAACGGACCTATCTTATGTGGTGTGATGTGTACCTATTCATTTACATAATGATTAGAGTATGTATACACAATTGGTACAATTGGTTATATTTGATTTGACATTTGAATGGAGATGAATTGATTGGATTTAAACTGAAATGAGACAATAGTAACTAATGCATTCTGTACTGTATGCATAGATTGTTCTTTTAAGAGAGAGAGATCATCTGAACCTGACCCTGGCGAAGTCGACAGTGAACGGACCAAAAGCCTGGTGTGGCCAGTGGCATATGTTCACATGTAAACCTACCCAGGTAGTAGAAGAACATATTTCAAGAAACACACACACACACACATCAAGAATTTATTTCTCAGGAAGTCGGCTTAGATAGGCAGCGAATGGGAATGATTGTCTATAATTTTTGCATAATACATTTTTCAGACTTAGCTTTTCTGTGTTGTCTGTTCTTTGCTGCTTCAGGCTCTGTAGTTGCACCTAGAGTTTTCTTATACTAGCCCAACTTTAATTTATAGCTAATTAAATTAGTTATCAGTCATACCTACCTGGAGACACGGGTTACACAAGGGTCCACTCGGAAGGGGGCGGAAAGGGGTCATGTTCTTCCTCAATCTACACTTTTTTTTTAAGCACTACCACACTTTTTATAGTCCTACATACATTTTGAAAGCATTTCAAACCACTAAAACAAAGCGAGGCAACTAAAACAAAGCAAATTCAAACATGCTCAGTTAAAATCAATTTCAATTTCGGACAAAAAGCCTCTAATGAAGTGGGTTGGCAAGAATTTTCAACTTCTAGTAGGTCAGGTTGAGTTACATCAGAGTATGATTGTAGTGGATGTGTTGGAGACAAATGATTTGAAATCAAATTGACTTGAGGCAGGTGGCACAATCAGTCTAACAAAGCCAAACAGAACAAATTCAAGAATTAGATAACCTATCATTCCTAACTTTTCCTTAAACCATTCAAACAGACTGGTAGGAACAGGGTTATGGTAGCATACATATAAATATATGTATATACGGCTAACCATCAGCCACCTCCTCTACATGGATGACATCATTCAGTCAAGAGCGAGCAAGACATTGACTCATTGATCCACACCACCAGGATCTATAGCAATGTCATCGGGATGTCTATGACTAGAGAAGTAGCCTACCGTAGTGTTCCGTAACAATCTCTGGTCCTCTCCGGAATCTGACCAGTGATTAGCCACATGTCATCACTCCATCGCTGGCTGTCACGGTGGTGTCCAGAAAACAACATGGCCTTTATAGGTAACTGGGAGACTTTCTGGGGAAAACCTAGCCTTATTAGCAGGGACGACATTCATCCCACCTGGGGTTGACATCTAATCTAGTTTAGTGCTCAGTACAGATTTAAAGTCATTATAGTGGCTGACTTTAACATTGATATGGATGTTTACTTAAGACAGCCTTTAACTCACTCTTCGATTCAATAGGTTTCCTTCAGATAATAAATGAACCAACACACTGTCATAATGACACCCTCGATCTGGTTCTCACCTATGGCCTAGAAACTAAGAACCTGTTAGTTGTCCCTCAAAACACTCTCCTTTCAGACCATTCACTTCTAACTTTTGAGCTAACTTTAACAGACTTTACAGCACACAACAAAAAGGTCTACTATACCAGGTGCCTCTCTGAGAATACTGTAGACAGATTTAGGGATACAATCCCATCACAGCTCCCCTCAGCACCATGTACCAGTACAGCAGAGCGTACTGATTTAAATATTACTCCTGCAGAAATTGATTGCTTTGTTAACAACACTGCAGCCACGTTACACACAGTTTTAGATATGGTCGCTCCACTGAGAAAGAAGGTTACAAATCATAGGAGGCTAGCTCCTTGGTATAATTCAAATATACGAACGCTGAAGCAAACATCAAGACGGATGGAGAGGGAGTGGCATTCCTCCAAATCAGTTGAATCCCAGAGGGCCTGTAAAGATAGTCTATTGATATATAAAAAGGCCGCTATATATCATGAGGTGAGTGTAACTATGCCTACCAGCCCTACACACTTTATTTGGTGCTAACTATATGCTTTACTAAACAGAAAGGTTTAAAGTTTAGTCTTAAAAGGGGAGGTGGTATCTGCCTGTCGAACCCCTGTCGAACTCACACTATTTCTAAGGGATTGTTAAACTTAGTATTACTGTGTGCATTTATATTTTTATTTATTCTAATTTTAATGGAGGGCGGCAGTCCTACAGAAGCAGCAGAGAAGTGTGTAAGACAGCGACTCTGCTTCCTGGCCTCGACCCTGGGTTGTCAGGGTGTTGGTTGTCTAATAAACTTGGCCATATTGGTAGAAATAAGAGCCGCACCACCCCAGGTGGGATGAATGCCGTCTCTGCTAATGAGTGGTTTTCCCCAGAAAGTCTCCCAGTTATCTATAAAGGCCACGTTGTTTTCTGGGCACCACCGTGACAGCCAGCGACGGAGCGATGACATGCGGCTAAACATATCATCACTGGTCAGATTCGGGAGGGGACCAGAGAATGCTACGGAGTCCGACATAGTTTTTGCCAAATTTCACACCGACTCAATATTGACTTTGGTGACCTCCGACTGGCGTAGCCGAGTGTCATTAGTGCCGACGTGAATTATAATCTTACCATATTTACTCTTATCTCTCGCCAGCAGCTTTAATTTGCCCTCTATGTTGCCCGCTCTGGCCCCCGGGATGCATTTGACTATGGTCGCTGGTGTCGGCTTCATATATCGCAAAACAGAATCGCCAATAACCAGGGTCGGTTTCTCAGCTGGTGTGTCGCTGAGTGGGGAAAAGCGGTTAGACATATGAAGTGGTTGGTGGTGAACCACGGGCCTTTGTTTTGGACTACGCTTCTTTCGAACCGCCACCCAACCTCCCTGACTTCCCGGCTGCTCAGGGGCTGCCGGGGGGCGGCTGACATCAGCTAAAGTAGCTAAAATAGCTAAAGTAGGACAGTCTGCACAGGCTAACTGCTGCTGGCTAGCTGTCGGGACTAATGGACTGTGATCTACAGTACAAAGCCGGGCCTCTAACTCACTTAGCCTCGCCTCCAAAGCTGTGAATAAGCTACACTTTCTACACATCTCACTCTCACTAAAGGAGGCAGAGGAATAGCTAAACATTTCACACACCTTACAGAAGACGGGAGAGGGAGAGGCAGAGGGAGAGTGAGTGGAAGAAGCCATGTTAGCACTAAGCTAAGCTCAACGACAAACAGAACAGGGATCGGGAAAGGAAAGAATCTAGATGATCGTGCGGTTAATAAACTTTTCCTAAAGTGCTTGTGTACCTATTTGTAAGAACCAACCACAGTAAAAGCTAACACAAAATATGTCGACTGAAGTACACCAATATCACCGAACACCAAACGCTAGCAAGTGAATGAGTAGTGCAAGAACAGGAAGTGACGTAATACGCAATACGTTACCCAACGCTTGTCACTTGAACAGTCTGTTTGAAGTGTTTCAGAGCCCATCACAGCACAAAAACAATACTGGTTAAAGTTACAAATGACCACCTCATGGCATCAGACCGCGGGCTTGTCTCCATACTCGTTCTACTGGATCTCAGCGCTGCTTTTGACACTGTAGATCACAGCATTTTATTACACAGATTAGAACATGAGACTAGGATCAGAGGGACAGCACTAGGCTGGTTTAAATCATATTTATCAGATAGATTTCACTTAATGATGTTTCCTCTTCACAGATAAGGGTTAATCATGGTGTTCCACAGGGTTCAGTGATTAGACCAATCCTGTTCACCTTATACATGCTCCCTCTAGGAAATATTATTCAGAAACATGGCATAAACTTTCATTGTTACGCTGATGACAGCTGTATTTATCCTTAAAATCTGAAGAAACAGAGCCGTTAGCCAGGCTCCAGGCATGTCTTAAGGACATAAAGGACTGGATGACCTCCAATTTTTTATTATTAAACAAAGACAAAACTGAGATCGTTGTTTTTGGCCCCAAACCTCAAATCTCAGAACTAGAATAGCTGATAATATTCTCTCTCTGGACGGCATTACTTTGGCCCCCAGTACAACTGCGAGGAACCTCGGCATTATCTTCGTTCAGGACGTGTCATTTATCCATCACATTAAACAGATCTCTAAGACCACCTTCTTTTACCTCTGTAATATTGCTAAGATTAGGAGCATCCTCTCTCAGAGTGATGCTGAAAAACTTGTCCATGCTTTTGTTACTTCTAGGCTGGACTACTGCAACACATTATTAACAGAATGTCCAAATTGCTCTATTAATAGCCTGCAGCTGATCCAGAATGCAGTAGCTAGAGTTTCGACGGGAATCAGTAAAAGGGATCATATCTCCCCCATCTTAGCTTCTCTTCACTGGCTTCCAGTAAAATTCAGAATAGACTTTAAAATTCTCCTACTTACATATAAGGCCCTAAATGGACTAGCCCCATCATACCTGCAAGATCTAATAGTCCCATATATTCCCAATAGAACACTGAGATCACAGAGTGCAGGTTTACTTGCAGTTCCCAGAATTCATAAAAGTAGAATGGGAGGACGAGCCTTTAGCTATCAGGCACCCCTGCTGTGGAACCAGTTGCCAATCTGGGTTCGACAGGCAGACACCACCTCCACTTTTAAGACTAGACTTAAAACCTTTCTGTCTAGTAAAGCTTATAGTTAGCAAAACAAAACAAAGTGTGTAGGGCTGGTAGGCATAGTTACAGTCACTTCTTGATATACAGTCAAAGGTAGAATAGGGCTGACTAATTGCTGACCTTTAATCTCTGTCATAGCTACGCTGCTATAGGCCTATGCTGCCGGGGGACACAAACATGATCCACTGAGCAGTTCCCCCACCTCCCCAATACTACCACCATCTCTACTCCCCCACCTCCTCTCCCCTCATCAGATCAACATATAATTCATTATTTTATGTCACTAACTGTGTGTCCAGTTTTCCTCGTAGTTTTGTGTCTCTCCCTCCCTTTCTTTCTCTCTCTGTATCTTTCTGCAGGTATCTCTCCATCCAGATCTACATGTTGAACTGCATCCGGCCCTCTGATAAACCCAATGTCTACTGTCAACAAATGTCCATGTCGTTCTTCTATGTAGTTATATTATAACTAACTTAAACAACATATCAGCTAAAAAACAAATACATACAATACATAATCTTCAGAATTCCAATTATAACAACCTGTCATGATTGTCCTTTATAATGTATGATGTTTATTGCATGTATGTTTGTCTCTCTTTGATCCTCTCTGTCCTGTCTACCCCCCCCCCCCCCTTCACCCAGCTGACTATCAGCAGGATAGTTCTCCCTTGCCACTGTCTGCTTTCTGTAAAGCACCAAGAGACAATTTTGATTGTATAAGGTGCTATCTAAATAAACTGAATTGAATTGAAATTGAATTAACCTACAATAACCTACAATACGTACAATACATAGGCTTCAGAATTCCAATTATAACAGTCTGTCAAGTTTGTCCTTTGTAATTTATGGTGTTTATTCCATGTATGTTTCTTTCTCTCTCTCTCTCTCTCTCTCTCTCTCTTTCATCCTCTCTGTCCTGTCCTCTCTGATACCTCTTCTTCCCCGCCTTTACCCAGCCGACTTTCAGCAGGATAGTTATCCCTTGTGAGCTGGGTCCTGCTCAAGGTTTCTCCCTGTTAAAAGGGAGTTTTTCCTTGCCACTGTCTGCTTGCTCTGGGGTTCAGGCTCTGGGTCTCTGTAAAGCATCTAGAGACAATTTTGATTGTATAAGGTGCTATATAAATAAAAATTGAATTGAAATTAAAAAAGTGTGGTTGGACAAAGACGGGAAGATGATCAGAACGGAGGGGGTTGAACAACATTACAGATGTTCAGGACAAATGCCTTGGGATCCTGCAGGCAAATGGAAACCGTGATGAGGTCGCAAAGAAGTCAGTTTCTGTCAGATACTTACACAGAGTGAGGCAGGTCCTATGAAGTCAGCTGAATAGTAAGAACAAGGTCCGGGCCATCAACTTGTACACCCTGACAGTCATCTGATACCCAGCTGGCATAATAAGAGAGATAGATAAACAGATACATAAAACATCCCCAAGGGAAATTCAAAAAGTTGGCCAAAGGAGACAGAGGCCATTGACATCAAGACAAGGAAGCTCCTCACGACACATAGAGAGTTCCACCTCAAGTCCAGCACCATGAGACTGTACACTAAGCGGAACAAGATAGGCCAAGAAGAAACTTGGCAATGATGATGAGGAAGAGGAAGTAAGAGAATGAACCATCATGGAGAGGAACCTCCAGCCAGAAATGTTTGACTTTGGGCTGGAAGTCCCAAGATCAGAATGGAAGATACTTGCCTCCCTCCAACTCCCAGACTTCTGGTAGAGGAATACACATACACACCATCCCAGAGAGGGGTGAGAGTTATATATATAACTTGCACAACCTGCATGATCTTTTTGCCTTCCTGTAAGTGTTAACAGTTTTCTACATCTCACTGAGATTATTTCCTCAGTTTTCCTGATGTGTGCTTATGTATGTGCTCCATTTACACCCTGGGCAACTCAGCTGAACCTGTGTACTGATGTGGTCTGAGAATAAAAATGTGTTCCTCATTTGTGAGTGCTGTTTAGTGCAGCTCAGTGAAGACCAAGAGTTAAAAGCATACACTGGTTGACTGTGGATGTGTTGGCCAGGTCCCCATAATGAAAATACCAGATCACTATTATCAGAGGTAACAGTATATGCCCAGTCCAGAAGTATTGCAAAAGCAGATCCCAACCCCATCCCCTCTTCCTGTACACCTCAATGTACCAGTGGGAATCTCCAGCTCTATTTGAGCCCAGATTTCCATTTAATTATTTTTGGTTATCATCATAAGTGGGATTTTACATGCACAGCTCTCATGTTGTGCAGGGTCACTGAACCAACATAGAATACTGGTTACTCAATCTGCATGTTCTCATCCCTGCCCTTTCTCACACACTCTCCCTCTCTCTCACACATACACACAGAAAGAGAGAGAGAGAGAGAGTGTCTTGTTTCCATCAATTTTGGGGACATTAAATAGACTTACATTCATTTCCTGGAGGTTTAACCCAACTCTAACCTCAGCCTAACTTTAAAGCAAGTCTTCACTCTAATATATTATGATTTACGTAAGACTGGAATAAGGTGGATCCTCACAATGTGACTGTGTGAAAAGATTTTTTTACTCACAACTACAGGAATACACACACACACATATACTTACTGTAATGTATATCATAATCACGCTGAGGCTGTCTCTCCCATGGCCCACCCACACCACGTCCACTTGACGTGACGTCCACCAGCTCACCATGGGAGTAAAGAAATTTTTAAATTTTTCATAAGCAGATCCTACAACCACTAACTGCAATTTGATTTCTCATAAATGTAATTCCCTTCAACAATAAATGGCAGCTATTATTGCTGACTGCTCTTCAGTCAGTGGAGAAAAGAGTGTGAGTGTGCTCTGAAACATGAGAGGGTAAAAAAAAATTGGTGTGCAGCACATGAGTGGTTGAGATCATACAAATGTGGGTGAGGGAGTATGAAGGAAACAGCAACTGGATCTCGCTGTGTTAGTTATTTGTTGTGGCCAAGTTGAATTGTGGGTAAAGAAGGCTAGACTTTTGCAATGTGATTCTGTTGCATTGATTTGATGATTTGATGCTATACGTTTTTTCCTAACTACCCATTTGATCCCACAGTGTTTCTAATGCCAAATAAATGCTATATTTTCATATAATGAGAAATATGTTTTCCTTGACTAACACATAACTAACTAACAGATGACTCAGCCTCACAGCTTCACATAGGCTTCCAATCATTTTTAGAATGCCTGGTTACAGTAACTGTCACTGCTAACCATTTTTGGCCATTTGATTTGTTTTTAGTATAGTTCAAAACCAAATACATACACTGACATATTGTGTTTTGTTATTGTACATTCTTACTCTGCGGAGCACTTTATTTTTAAGTGTTTTGTATTTAAGGCTTAATCTAATATAGTGAACTTTGGCAAAAAAGAAAAAAAACATCAGGCAATCAGGTTAGTGCAGGAGGGTTTTAATTTCCAGGGCTCAGTTCCAGTCTCTTTTTCTACTGTGATTTTCTATGGTTCCTGTCAAACTTTAGGAGAAGGCAGCATAGAGGAAAGAGGGTGTTTGTGAGTGATATCTCTGGCTGGTCTTTGTGCCTCCATTCCTGAGGAAAACACAAAGAGAGTAGCTAATCCAGAGCTCAAAGAGAGCTGACCTTCCTGTGTAATTACAGGCACAATATAACATTCTGTCTTCTGGGGTATCCATGCTGCCACATGAGACAGAGCAAGGGGAGTCAGAGCTGGGGTGGGCAGGCACACTGAACAAGAATGAGATGGTATCAAGTTCAAACTGGTCAAATTGCTGTCAAAAGAATGCTTTGGCTGCATGCATTCAAACACACAGGCTCACTCATACATTATGCAGTTAGACATGTACATTCTGTCAGTAATCTCTGGATTTTACATCAGCAGCCAGCACATTGTTAGCTGCTGATGTCACAGTTTGAGGACCTCTCTCTGATTTTGTGTTATTGTGTGCCGCCAGCTGCAGCTGAGTAACCAAAATCTCCAAAATACTTTTCTCTCCAGAGACAGCAAGCCCTTTCACCTTTAAGATCTGTGTTGTCCTCTGCTGCAGATGCGCAGGCATTTCACAGGCCGCCTGAGTGCCCTTCAGAGGCTCTGTGCAACATTGAACAGAACTTCAACTCACACCCTTGGATCACACTTATGGTCATTATACGGGCAAGATAGATTAAAATTACACTCCCTGATATGATATGTACATATATGATATACATATATATGTAAATATATGTGTTCATACATGGATATATAGGTACCTATAGTTGAAAGACATATATGTAGAGGGCCAATTTCGAATATGTGCACATATGTTGGAAAATATATGTGGCATAGATAAAAAAACATATATGTTAATACATTTTTTTTCCATGTGGGACTGTATAGTGAATTTTTTTTCAAAAAAAAAAAAAGATGTAAACAGCATGATGCAACAACAGTGCCGCTCTGCTGTTGCATCATGTACATCTATCCATCCAGTCTCATAAGCTGGAAGACTAAGTTTCCATTTTCAGGGGACTGAATAAGATGCAGACATTAGGTTGTTTGATTATTTAATCTTTTTCCACTTCCTGTTACCGATATGAGATGTTGTTGAAAGCTCCAAAAATGTAATAATTGTACCTTTAAATCTGTTATGTTATGCATGCAAAATGTTCTTTATCACACAGTGGTGGGAATATATGACAACACTACAATCTTAGGCTGCATAAAATATTCTAAAGTCCACTTACTGTAATGAAAAACATTTTTGAATGTAAACAGTGGCCAGTTGCATGGAGATACCAGTATCAGCCGAGGTCCTTGGCTTTGTTTCCACGTTGGAAATGAGAAAGAACTCACTCCATCGTTCATTACCAAAGCGATCATGTGAACGATTGTGGCAATTAACAACACAGCACGTTTGCGTCATGTTTTAAATTGTTTAAACAAAACAACAGAACAGAAGAGCAGCGTCATGCATGCAGCTGGCTTAAACACACTTTTCAGTTTCCCGTAAAGCCCACGATGCATTGCGGTTTTCCTACTCCACTACATCACACAGCCCTATAGCCTTCTAAGCCGGGTGTCTCGGTTCGGCTTTAGTTCGCCGGTAAGTACAATCATAGATACACTTGTTTGAACATATTTGCACATTATCATTTGCAAATAAAGTGAGATATAGGCATTATGTATGGCATATATGCAAAAAGTCAGACATATATGAGCTATATATAAGGCATTATGTATGACATATGTGGACCTGACTGTGGCATATATGTGGATATATATAAGTCATATATGACACATATATTTCCTATATATGCACATACCTGCACATATATGACCCTAAACATGACATACATGCAGCATATATTCTGCATATATTTGGATATATGTTCATATATTTCCTTTCCTTGAGAGGCCGAAATCCAGGAAGATCATCAGGGGTCCATTTTTTGGTGAAGTAAGAAAGTCAGGGAGGGTATTTTTACCTAGAGTTAGAAAGATCTCTGTAAATTGAAACCGTAGCTATTGAAGCTAGAAGCTACTCACTCTAAGTAGTTAGGTGGCACCAACCTTACACTACTGTGGAAAGTAGCTGCTACAATACAAACTAGTCATGACAAAACCAGTTCCACATACAGACTTGAGTCCACCCAGATCACTCAAAATACTGAGCCAAGTTACCTGAGTCCTTTCAGTCGCTTGAGCCAGTATCACCAAGAACCTACCGGTGAAACCCAACTCCAAAGTCCTCTCACGTCATACAAGTCTGAGTCCACACAATTAAGGGTAAGGGCAATATCCGCACCACTATAATTACTATTATACTATTGCTATGTGGTATCATGTCTTTGGGATAAATAAAGTTTATAGGGTATTTAATAAACGTAATGTAATGTAACATTAATTCTGACAACCCATGTAAATTCGAACTTTAAACTGTGCCATACATTGTCCTAAAAACCTACTACATTCGTTCTAAGTAGGTCTTAGCAAGAAACTGTTGCAACAAATAGTATAAATTACATGGACTAGCAATGGTTGCTACCTTATTCGCCATCAGGGAACTCAGAGAGCCGAGTTGAGTCAGAAAAAATTCCTCCATAGGCGGAAATGTAGCTGATCTGGCTCAGTTGGATCAGGCTGTAGCTGAATCAGCCGAGTGAGCGTGCAGAGCTCACAACACCAAACATATCCAGCTCCACAGGACTCATGACTGTAAAATCTCGGTTACAGTCAAAGTAACAGTCCAAAATCCATTAAGGCAGGTGAAAAAGTGGTCAGCAAAGTGCAGCAAGGTGGAACTGATTGTAGATAATAGAAGGCTGGTGTGCAGCGGCAGAGGTGGGAAAGAGAGACCAGAAAAACATGCCCAGTTCAGGACAGAGTAAAATTACAAACAGAGAGAGTGGAGAAAGAAGACTGGGACAAACCAAAACACAAAGGAGGGGAAACGGAACAAAAGGGGAGAGTAGGAGGGGAGACTGACAGATCTTGACAATGCAACACTGAACTTTCAACATAACCGAAGAGATTTATTCACAGTTTAATTAGGATTAGGCATCAACAGATAATGGCTTGGGTGAAAATAAATACATCCTTAAAACGATCAGCATTAAAACTACTACAGCATCTTGTTCATTTGATATTCAATTCAGTTGAATTCAGTTTATTTATATAGTGTCAAGTCACAACCACAAGTTATCTCATAGCACTTTCCAAATAGAATTGGTCAAGACCACAACCTTTAATTTGGTCTTTAACACAGAAAGACCCAACATTTCACGAGAGCAAGCATACCAACCATCCCAGTATCAAAATTCTGCTGTCATGGAGCTTATAACTGCCAGTATGACATCCCCTTCTCTGCTGGCCACATCCTATAAGATAGAATAAGATAAGATAAGATAAGAAAAGATTTTCCTTGATTGTCCCACAATGGGGAAATTCACTATATACACTGTTGCTCATAAAGTTGGAATGAAATATTTTTTACCTCTTTCCATGAAATGATTGTGACAATGTGATTTATTCTTGACAGATAAAGTGCAAATCTTCTCAAAACTTTATTAATCAATCTCTTGCAAACATATCACAGTGAAAATTAAACCACAATTAACCCTTACAAACTGTAGTCAGGCTTAAACAAAATTGGGGGTATTGTAACAATAGGATTAAGGCTTTGTTTAAATTCTTCAGCCTTGGTCAGTTTAACAGGAAACACACATTCGAGGAGATTTCATGCATATGAATGTCCAGTATTACTCTTTCAAATGTCATACAGTCACTAATATCGAGTATGGCCACCCCTGACACGGATCAGTGCATTAAGAAGTCGTGGCATACTGTCCACAAGCCTGTCGACGTTGTCAGTGGGCAGGGCGTCCCACTCTTCGGTCAGAGCCTGGGCCAACTCCTGTAGACTTTGAGGAATATTGTCCCTCTCATTGATGGCTCGGCCTAAGGCATCCCAGGCATGCTCAAAAGGGTTCATATCAGGGGAGCAAGCGGGCCATGGCATCTGCTGCACCCCCTCTGCATCAAGATACTCTCTCACTGCAGCTGCCCTATGTGCTCTAGCGTTATCGTCTTGCAAACAAAAGTTGTTCTCATAGACCCGTCTTGCATATGGGAGGCAATGGTTCTCCAGGATGTCCCTGTACACAATGGCATTGACATTTCCATCCAGCACCACCAATGGTGTCTTTCCTCCATAATGAATGCCAGCCCATACCATCACTGAGCCGCCACCAGCTTGAGTGGTTTCCTGGATGCAGTCATCGCCAAGGTTGTCGCCACGTAATCGTCAAACCCGTTGTCTTCCATCTGTCTGGTTAAGGATTTAGTGGCTCTTGTCCATAAAGATAACACGTCGCCAGTGCCCGAGCTGTAATCTTCTGTGCTCCCTAGCCCAGCGAAGCCGAGCAACTCTGTGTTGAACAGTTAGCCGTGGACACTTGGTCATTCGTCTTGCTCGGTAACCATGCTGAAGCAACCTTCGATTTACAGTTTGGCGGGAAACGTTGATTCCATGGTGTCTTCTCCACAAACGACGAAGGCGGCTTTCTGGCATTTTCCGGTTTCTACGGCACAGATTAATCAGTTGCCAATCATCTCTTCTGGTAGTCAGTCCTGGTCATCCTGGAGATTTTCGTGGCCTCAAATGACCCTCCTCTCAATGCACTTTGAGGATTTTACAGACCGTGCCCTGGGTTATTCCAAGCAAATCAGCAATATCGGCCTGTTTGTGTCCATCCTGTCGGAGTGCAAGCACTCTTTGGCGTATTGCCAGTGGCGTTGGACGAAGCATAGCCGAGGGAAGTTCTGTGTCAAATCTGGTTGAAAATTATTTCAGACAATTCTGAAAATGTGGACCTATTGCATACAGGTTTTAAGCAGGAAACGGACAACACAGCAAATGTCTTGTCTTTTATAGTGCCAAACAAATACTATGCATGAATTCATTTCACCTGGGTAATTGGAACACATGATGTAATCATTGCACCTGGTCAAAAGTGATTACTGATGCATTTAAATACAAATAAACAGAGGATTGTGTCTGAAAACAAAATTATTTCAACTTTATGGGCAACAGTGTATATATATATATATATATATATATATATATATATAATGGGGAAATTCACTATATATATATATATATATATATATATATATAGGAAATGTAGTTGTTACAGCAGAGCAATGTAAAATACCTATCCAAACTTTTCCGTTACTTTTTAAAACCAGTGACTGAACATTTAAATTCATTTCATAAGATGATTGGCCAGCTGGGTGGAGGTGAGAAAGAAGACTTAAACTTCCCTCTGTCTAGCGCTCTGTCTTCATTACCTAACTAGTTGTGTATATTTCATAGGCGCAGTCAAGTGCACTATGACCATCCGAAAATGTGCTGTTGTTTTATTTTTTATATATTTATTATTTTCACTATATTTAGAGGTTTAGACGTAGAATTTAGTGGCATTTGATAGTGAGGCCGCAGATTGCAGCCAACTGAATGTGAGAATTGTGAAAGGCCCTCTCTAGAGCCAGAGTTGGGCTTGTCTGTTTTGGGCTACTGTAAGACATGGCAAAGCAACATGGTTTAAAAACTTAAAAACTCTCAATTTTAAGAGATTATGCAGAAATGAAATACCATTTCTGCCCCCACATTACAACAAACACATTTTCTTTTGTTGCTAGTTTTATTTTTCTACACACATTTCTCTGACTGTGTGTATGTATTTCATTCTATTACTGTGAGTTTATTAGAAATTAAAAATTTCTGCTTGATTGATAGTTAACATAACAAGAAAGTGATCAGAGCAGCTTTAAACAAATGAAAATGTGCTTGTGCCTTATGTTTTACTATACAGTGTCTGTGTGCATTATGTTTGTTCTGTGTTTCTTCAAAATCCTCCAGTACTCATATTGTGTATGTTCTACTAGACTTGAATTGTGTCTGCATGTATTAATGAAAAAAAATCACCTGAATATAATCATACGCCTGAGTAACTTTTGTTATCAGAAGAGCTGAAACAACTTGTCAGGTTGACTGACTGACTGAGAAAAGGCTGATATACCATCAAACTTCTCATCTAACCCAGATCATCAGTATAGCTGCAGTATGTGTGTGTTATTGGTAGGCAGCTCTCCTCTGCTCAACATAATCACCCATGACCCAAATGATGACACACTTCAATAGTTTCCAGCTGAGAATCGTGGAGGTCCAGATTATGGCTGGGAGCCAATGACAGGCTTTCCTTTGGTCTTCCCCCTGTTTTCCCCTGGTTAGAAACCATATAGAGCCAGCACCACATGGTCTTTATTTATCGTTAGTCCACCACGCAGACCTAATCCCTCATACAGAATGTGGTGGAAAGCTTCATTCCTACAGTGGATTCTGTCCCCAGTCGCTTCCACTGAAAGCACATTATGAGCAGTCTTTTAATGACTTGCATGAACAGGGGGGGAACCAGTTCAAATGTTTATATGGAAACATGAATTTTGATTTGAGACAAATTTGAAAAATTGTGAACATACCTTTTAAACACTTTGCTTTATGTCTTGTCTGATTGTGACACTCCCATTTTTCTGACCCCATATTTAAGATAAGATAAAATTGGAAGACAGCAAAATCAAGCATAAAGACATAATTTCTCAGCATGCCAACTCAGTAGTAGTCTTTGTCTTAGTTTTAGCACATCCTGACAACTTCTTATGTGCTTCTCAGGTGCTATTGGCCTTGATCAACATGTCAAATGACTCTTTGGCTTGCAGAACATTGCCAATGTGACTTGTGTCACTGTTTGTCAGTACATTTTTACAGTAAAAATCACATCCCTTTATTTCTGTGTTGTGTTGCAGGGATGTGTTGTATCCTTAAACAAACATTTTGAGGGTTGAAAGATTCAGCAGCACATGCCTTATTTTCCTTCTTTTGTGGGTGTGTGAGTGTGACTTTCCAATAACAGCAGGTCTAGACCAAACATTTAATTTAATTTTTAGTACAGAGAGACCCAACATCCCCATATGAGCAAGCACTTGGCAACAGTGGCAAAGAAAATCTTCCTTTAGAAGGTAGAAACCTCGGAGCAGACACCAGCTTTAGGTGGGCGGCCATCTGCCTTGACCTTGGACTTGTGAGAGAAAGAGAGAGGGAGAGAGCGAAAAAGAGAGGGAGAGATAGAGAAAGAGTGGTAGAGAGGGGGCACAGAGACGGATATGCATAGCAACTGTAATAATAACAGAGTGTTCTAACTATATAAATAATAATTACAAAATTATAATAATAATAGTAGATGTGGTAGTGGTAATAATAATAACAATAATAATAATAATAGCAAGGTAGAAACTTGACTAAATGGTAATAATATTAGTCAGTATCAAGCATGACCACAGCAGAAGATTCAAACACAATCCATGGGAACCTGCAAGATGAGAAAGCTCAAAGAAACAAACTGGGTTTCATCTGATAAAAAAGACTGAAACCAACTTAATGCAGTCCCTTTAAGGCCAATTCTAAAAAATCTGTGTAATAAAATGCTGTGGTCATTGGAGTCACATGCAGCTCTCAGGTCTAACAATATGAGTACAGAGACAACACCCTCATTTGATGGGAATAGAAGGTCATTTGTGACATTGACCAGTGCCGTCTCTATCTCTCTGTCAGTATCATAACAACCAATTTACTGTAAAGGCTGGGAGAATATGATTGTTGTGGCAGTTAAGGTATGGTTAGGGTGCAGCTTGTGATGCGGTTAAGGTCAGGAAAATGTTCTGGTCATAGCCAATAAAAAGGCTAAAGTAATTTGCAGATCATAATGGGATACAAACTTCAGTTCTCTGCATGAAAGTCAGACATGCTGCACACCTGTCAGCCACCTGGGCCTCTACACCTGTCAGGATTTGGTGTTTCTCTAGTACTCCATTCCCCTCCCCTTTTCCCTCTGTGTGTGTGTCCTTGAGTGTGCTTGTGAGCCTATCCGGAGCAGAGTGGAGCATTCTACCTGCAGTCCCTCTAACTGCGCACCTGTTGAAACTAACTACTAACTACTGCTCATTGCTGGTGGAGTTTATCACGGTCAAATACGGACCATTTTATTGACTGTGGGAATTCACTACTGTCTTAATAGTCGGGCTGCATGTCCCCCCCGTGTTAATGCACTTTGTGAACCCTAGAGTGCCCACCCTGACAGACTGTTGATTTTTGCTGGAAATTTCAACCATGCAAATCTTAAATGAGTGCTCCCAAAGTGTCATCTCATTGGACCTTGTTTACACAAACATTCCTGGTTTGTACTGTGCAGAGCCCTCCCCTAGCCTTGGCGAATCCGACCACATCTCTGTTATGTCAATTCTGGCATACAGACCACTCATAAGACATGTTTAACTGGTTCTGAAGCAGGTAAGCAGGTTCTGTGGCCAGCAGGAGACAGGACTGTTTTGAGCATGGTGATTGGCACATGTTCAGTTAGGCTGCAACCGATGGAGGAATACACAACATCAATGACCAGCTACATCAGCAAATGCACTGATGACATGACTATCTCCAAGACCATCACCACATGCCCCAACAAGAAGCTGTGAAATTGTATGCACTTCTGAGGACCTGAGACAGAGGACAACTCCTGCCTGTGATAGTGATACCTCCCTTCCAGATACGCTGAACCAGTTGTACGCATGGTTTGTGGTGCAGAACAACATGGTGGTGAGGACGTCCAACCGTCCTTCCTAAGACCAGGTGCTTTATCTTTCCAAGGCTGATGTGAGGAAAAACTCTAAGTAGAATTAACTCCTGTAAAGCTGCTGGGCTTGTCATGACACAAGACCCTGCTGCCACCTTTACTGGATCCATTGCATTTCCCATATTATCCCAAACGCTGCTCAGGTGATGCCATTGCAACCATTCTCCCCCCTGGCCCTTACCCACCTGGACAAAAAAGACACATATGTATGAATGCTGTTCATAGACTTCAGTTCAGCGTTCTACACAATTATTCCTCAACACCCAATTGAACAGCTGAGCCTGCTAGGCCTGAACACCTCCCTATGCAAAAGGATCCCAGACTTTCTGACTGGGAGACCCCGGGCAGTCCAGATTAGGAGCAGCATCTCCAGCACCACCACACTGAGCACTGAGGCCCCACAGCGCAATGTGCTCAGTCCACTGCTATTCAGCAGCAACGCACTGCTCGGCCTACATCATTAAGTTTGCTGATGACACAACTGTGGTGGGTCACATCAGCAATAATGACAAGCTATCAGACTCCCCAACCCTAAGTGACTAAACTGACACAAATACACACACACACGCACACACCACATACACACACTAAATAACTCTAATTACACACCTGTGTATTACACTGTCACTTTAATATCCACGTGCTGCACTGTCTGTTGTCTATATTGTATTGTATATATACTGTATATGGTTTATATTGCATTACACTGACAGTTTTTTGTATTGCACTTGTTTGACTCTTTGTCTGTATTCTTTTTATGAAGCAGCCTGGAGAATATTGTTTTGTTGCTCGAAGTACGACACATGCATGGGTGTAATGACAATAAAAAAACTCCTTCACTCAGCCACTATTGCTCACTCTCTGTAGCTACTGTTAAGATGCAAATGAGCGGCTGACATTGAATTTCGTGTCTATAAGCAACAACAACAAAATTACATAAAATTATTATAATATTATATAAATATAATTTTACTTATGCTATATGTTGTTCACATTATGTGTACTATGGTTTCCAATAGAGACTGAACCCACATTATAACATGACAGTTTGGCATTATCATCTGCATTGCCACCTTGGATGTGTTCCCCTTTTATTGATTATATAAATTTAATCGTGGGCAATATAATTAAGTTTTTTTTGACAACAACTTACCAACCCCCCCCCCCCCCCCCCCCCCACCCCCACCCCAAAACAAAAACTAATGCCAAAGTGAAAACAGAATCCTACAAAGCAATGTCAATTAATTTAAAATAAATAATATAAAATAAGTGATTTCACCCCCTTCAAATCAGTATTTAATAGATGCACCTTTCTGGCCACTGCTCAAACTACTCAAGCTCTCAGGTTGTGTGGGTATGAATAGCCCTTTTTAAGTCCAGCCACAAATTCTTTATTGGACTGAGGTCCGGGCTTTGACTCCGCCACTTGTGAACATTCATCATGTTGTCTTAAAAACATTTCTGTGTCGTTTTTGCTGTATGCACTGGGGTCACCGTCTTGCTGGAAAATGAATCCTCTGGTAAGGTGTAGTTCTTTTGCAGTCTAAATCAGATTGTCCTCCAGGTTTTCCTTATATTTTGCTGCAAACATTTTACCCCAAATCTTTGATGTGTCCACCAAACATAGTCTAGTCTGATAGCGAAAAAGCTCTGTTTTGGTCTCATCAGACCTTTTTCCAGTTGACCTTGATCTTCAGTGATTTTTTTTGTGTCTATCTTCTGATTGTTCAATAACCATTTGTCAGAGTTACTTGCTGTATTCTTTTGTTTTTATGGGGTAATTGTAGCCAGAAATGCTGATTAACTAGGAACTGGACCTTCCAGACACAGGTGTTTTTATACTTCAATCACATTCACACACATTCACTGCACTCAGATGAGCGCCATTTCATTGTGAGACTACTAATTAGTTAGACATCTGAATTAGGTCAGTCACATTAAAGGGGTGAATATTTATGAAATCATTTATTTTATGTTATATATTTTATTTATTGACATTACTCTGTAGAATGTGAGGGCAACATGAGCCCCTTATTTGTCTTTGTGACTTTCCACAGTCAGAACTCAACCAGTGTAGAAGGAATTAAGAGTTTCCAGAGGGGACAGGAGGACACGCTGTAGCAGTCAGATTAAAAACACTATATAGACAAAAGTATTTTAGACACACCTCTTTATGGGGCTGCTTTTCAAGGGTTGGGGTGGCCTCTTAATTCCAATGAAAGGAAATCTTAATGCTTCAGCATAACGTGACATTTTGGACAATGCTATGTTTCCAACTTCGTGGCAACAGTTTGGGGAAGGCCCTTTTCTATTTCAGCATGAATGTACTCAAGTGCATAAAGCAAGATCCATAAAGACATCAAACACCTTTGATGACCTGGAACAGACACTGCAAGCCAGGCCTTTTCATCCTTTTCAACCAAGCAAGCAGACAGTGGCAAGTAAAAACTCCCTTTTAACAGGAAGAAACCTTGAGCAGGACCCGACTCACAAGGGAGAACTATCCTGCTGATAGTCGGCTGGGTGAAGGGGAGGAAGAAGAGGTAGACAGGACAGAGAGGATGAAAGAGAGAGAGAGTGAGAAAAAGACATGCAATAAACATCATAGACATTACATCACATTACAAAGGAACATAGTCTGATACGTGTGGCAGTCAAACAAATCCTCATCTGAAAGATGCACATAACACTGTTTTCCATTAAAACTTAAATAATTTATTTGCCACTAGAACACCACAACAATACTGTGTTATAATACAGCATAGAGGGTCACAATAACATCATCATCATCATCATCAAACAACAAATACATATAAAATTAACAGCTCTGTCTTTCTGACAAAATTGGTGCCTAGCTCTTTTTTCTGCTTGGGGTCAGGTCACCTACATCAGTACTCATTTGATAAAGGGGAGAGTTCTGACTAAGAGAACTAGATATTTTAAAATTCCATCAAAACAGCATCAGTGCAATTAGTTTTATTAAAAAGACAAAAAGATAATGACTGACAGACAACTTTTGCAAGTTTGTAGGTGAAAAAAAATTAGATTAGCAGAAAGATGACACACTGAATACTATTACAGCAAAATAGAGGTGGCTACTGATGGTTGGGTACATTTTTTTAATACTTTTGGCTGATTTTTGAAATCACATCTACTCTTTATTAACACCCGCTATCATCTTTCATCACATAGTTTCTCCAAACATAGCTCATCATCACTTACCAAAAGACATGCTCTCTGTCTCTGTACCCAGACTTATCATAGTTAGTGCGGGCTCAGTCTGAAGCTCTGCTGACTACTTGAGAAGACATCAAAGCTTATGAAACATTGTCACTTAGTTATCAGTTATTTTAGATGCAACAGCAAGAATCTGTTCACTAGTGACTTAGAAGGGATAATTCTGGTTTATTACAAATTGTGTCTAATTGGTTACAGCAATACTGTACTTGCACCTCAAGGTTCTGGGTTTGAACGCATTGGCTAGCTGGGGCCTTTCTGAGTGGTGTTTGCTTGTTCTTCCCATTTATGTGGGTATTTCCTCCTAAACATGCAGGTGCAATGGTGGCTTTTAATTGCCTGTAGTGTGAATGTGAGTGTGAATAATTGTCTAGCAACCTGGACATACCCCACCTCTTACTCAATGTAAGCTGGGATTAGCTCCTGTCCCCCTTGGTGTAGATGATCTGTTCAGATTCATAATTTACAGTGATAACTTGTACAAAATGGCTGACTAATCATGACACCAAACTATTTGATGGCCGTTTGCTAACTTGTTTCCTGACTGAACAGTGGATGCATCATGAATGAATGGATGGGATACATTGGTCTATATTAAAGTAGAGATCTGAGATCTGGGAACACAGTGACATCACTACAACAAAGTCAGATGGGTCAAGAAACACAAGCTGTCAAACTTCGAAACTATGAAACTAACACTAATCAGATTATTTACACCACTTCATCTGAAAGCACCTGAGTGCAAATGGAATATAACTAATATTCCCTCACTGCACAAGAAGACTGTGCACACAACTACAGTAAGTACATTAGGTCAAAGTTGAAGTGGGTCTGTAAACTGTGGTTAATACAATATAATAATTATAATTGAATTGAATTATAATAGTATCTATACAAATGTTTGTGTTGTATAATCACAATTAAATTAATTAATGTAAAAGAGGAATTCTTTCATCAGTCTTTCCAAGGATCAATCTAGGGTTTGCAATCTTTACGTAAAGAAAAATTAGTATATGCTATTCAAAAACTGTTAGAATTCTATACCTTTAACTCTGACTTTAAAACAGTTACACAACAACTTTATCCACGATATTCACATACGCTCTCTCCTAATGTCATGCATCAAACTTTTGACTCTGACTCCACCTTTTAGGTATGATCTCCTTGTGCGATCTCAAGCATTTTCTTTTAAAAAACAACTCCGTTTGATGCTTTGTATGATAGAGATAAAGAACATGTCTTAATCGTTAAAATATGCTGGAAATGTGTAAGTCAAAAACTTACTTTCAAGATTAATTTATAATCATTAATCATATAATCAAACTTTCCTTCATTATTAAACTTTCTTTTACACAACACACACACACAGAGTCTTGTTTCCATCACCTTTGGGGAGATTACATAAACTTAGATTAATTTCCTGGGGGTTTAACCACCACCTAACAATAACAATAAACATTACTTGCCTAATCCTAACTACCTTAACCTAACCCTAATCTCAATGTAACCTTAACGCAAGTCCTCACTCTAATATTTAATGATTTACATTGTCTTGGCTTGCATTTTGTCCCCATAAGTAAGGTGGGAATAAGGCAGGAATAAGGCGGGAATAAGGCGGGTCCTCACAATGTGACTGTGTAATCAGATTTTTGTCCCTACAACTACTGGAATATGTGTCCCCTATTGAGACTATTGTTATAATAGACCAAAATTATCCTTGAAGGCACTCATATATGATTTTTTTTTTATTTTATCATCTGGCTGGTTTTTCATGTTGTGAATCAAAATGAATTTTTCAAAATTTTTCAACATTTGTAACATATGAAACAGAGTTGATATTGTACACTATATCATCAGTGCGAGGTTGATATTATCCACTATTCTACCTGGGTCAAAGTTTACAGGGTGTAAAACTACAACTATGAACATCTTAGATAAGAAATTAATGACAAGATTTAGGAAATCACAAGGGATGCTAAACGGAGACAAACACAAAAATGAAGTGTGGCATGTGACACAGCATGAAAACTATAGTGGGGTGAGGTGGAGAGAAGAGAAAGAAGCAGTATGTAAGTGTTGGGGGTGGGACTGAGTTATTTTCAGGACTTATTTCACATGTAGACACTTATCACTTATACTTCCAGTGTTTGTCTTGCTCTCATGTCTCCTTCTGGCAAGTGTGTGAGGTGATACATGTTGGCCTTCAAAATGACACAAAGGGCATACCTGTACAAAATTCATATCTTTGTCACTGAATGTTTGTATTTATATGAAGCATATACAGTATGTGTCCTGTGCAGTGGACACACAGTACCATAAATTTTGGCATGACTTTGATACCACTGCCAAGGATTATTTTATAAACAATCAGTATTTTCTTTTCCCAGTAAAACTCTGACTTCAAAGTCATCTCTTGACCAGGAGTATCGCCAAAGCAACTATTTGGTCATGTTATCCTGTTATCCAGTTTTTTAGTGCGTCCATCTGTCAACAAAGCTGTAATGATAGTATAGTGGCCATTAGCAGTACTCCATCTTAAGGGATTTGATTGACTTCTTCACCCTTCAACAAATTCATCACATTATGAATTGGATCCCACTCCTTTAAACATCCAAAGCAATCTGGTGCACATACGGTGAAGTTGTCCATGTCATATACATAAATTTGTACACTACCTAATGGTTTTTCAGTTGCCATTGGTTAATGCGGGGGCATTCTTCCTTTTTGATGCCTTTAGTTCAGTTTGTTTGGCCATGTAAGAACAACGTTGCTCAGACTTGAGTTTCATCATGAAAAGAAAAAAATTACTGCTTTTTTTAGGCAGTGTGAATGCAACACTGGTACTTAGCACTGGAATCAAAGTCAAGATTTGATATCGTGACAGCACTGAATGTGTATGTTGTATATGCGCTGAGCGAGCACTGAATTGTTTTGCGCCTCTATAACTACACTGAGTGGAGACACTGCTGTGAGTAAAATAATGAATGCAGTCTGAATGTATTTATCCCCAAGTCCACTGTGTGTGTGTGTGTGTGTATGTGCGTATAAGAGAGAGAGAGAGAAAGAGAGAGAGAGAGAGAGAGAGAGTTTGTGCTGGCTTGTAAGGGGTTCTAGCTGCACTTGCAGGACTTGACCTTCATATTGGAAAGCTGCTCTATTTTGGGGGTCTTGCCAATGTAGTAGAGGATAGTGAGGGGCTCTAAGTCCTGGGAGACGCAGCAGGGTGATGCCGATGCTTCAGGGTTGATGGTGTTATACAGGCCTAACACCTGGAACACAACCATTAGAGCCATACCATGAAAAAAATGACATAAAGTTAAGTACAACCAAACATTTATGTTACTGACCTTAAAAGCTCACATCCCACAGATCTTTGACCCTGTCCCTCATACAGTACCTTGGAATGCTGGGTATCGGCACTCCACAAATATGGGCAGGCCCCAGCACAGAAGTTAGCCTCATAGCCCTTAGGTTCATGGATCCACCTCCAGCCCAAATCCTTCTTAAAGTCGATGTAGAGTGACCTTAAGCAGCAGTTGTCCTGAACGTTTCTACATAGTGATAAAGGACTGAGGTAAATCATGGTACCTGGGAATAAAGTTCATTCAGTAATAACTGTCACTGTACACTGTACAGTATCAAAGTTTATGTGCAAATAATGTGGCATTTGGCAGTTCATCACAGAATAAAAGCAACTAACAGTTCAAGTTATGAGTGTCTCCACTCAGTGTGGAGATGGATTCCTGACACCTGAGGAAGATTTCAGGTTAGCATGTGTAAAGGAGAATTCACAGAAGGGAGAATCTCTCCTAATGTCTATGTCATGAGAGTGAAAGTTTCCAGGTTAGTACCTAGAGCAATAGGCAGCATCCAGGGCTCTCTTAGATCGATGGTTTTTTTGCTGGGACAAGGACTGTGAATGGGACTCCAGTCGGTATGAAGGCAATAACATGAGGAGAAGGTGTGGAGCCCGAGTGCTGTCCCGCCGCTTCTTAAACACTTTCAGGTCACTGCCATGGATGACACTGTCATCAATACCTGGGCACATAACAGACAAATCAATAAGATGAATCTTACAGCATGCAAATAATTGTGTTAATTAACAAATGAAAACATCTGATTAAATCTGATTACCATTCATGAAAGTATACAAAAAAAAAAAAAAAAAGTATTGTCATGCTTCAAAGGAAGTGCTTATCATTTTGTGGAACTGTGTCTGCGACCCTCCACTTCACCTTACATTTCCCACATCAAAGCTGCGACCAACATCCATCAGTTTCCATTGATAATATAGAAATAGAGACATTATGGCATTATGGCAGGCTTGCTGAAATTCAAATTAGCAATAAATACACAGTGCAAGTGTCTTTAGTTGTCATCTGATGATAAATCAGTGAAATGTGCCCTCTCAAACCTTAAATATCTGTGCTAAATAGCATGGCAATTGAGCCAACAGTTATAGAGATTAGAGATATACATCAAACTATTTTAATCAAAAGGTTGGTTACGTATTGTAACCATAGATTCTACGAATAAAGGTGTCCCAGCACCATGGTTTTCCTCTGGGGCGCCATGGTGCTGCAGTGGTTAGTGCTGTTGCCTCACAGCAAGAGGGTCCCAGGTTTGAATCCTGATCTGGGCCCTTCTGTGTGGAGTTCTCCCTGTGTGGGTTTTCTCCGGGTACTCCGGCTTCCTTCCACGATCCCAAAAACATCCACATTAGGTTAACTGACTACTCCACTTTGCTCATAGGTGCGAGTGTGTGTGTGTGGTTCTCTGTCTTTGTGTGTCAGCCCTGCAATTGAGTGGCAACCTGTCCAGGGTGTACCCGCCTCTTGCCCAATGTCAGTTGGCATAGGCTCCAGATATCATATCTAACAATGATGAGACCCACTACAGAGATGAGGTCCAGAACTTGACACAGTGGTGTTCCAGGAACAACCTCATCCTGAACATCAGCAAAACCAAGGAGGTCATAGTAGACTACAGGAGATCCAGGAAGACTGATCACGCTCCCGTCTGTATACTTGGGGAGGCGGTTGAGCGGGTGGACAGCATCAAGTTCCTGGGCATCCACATCTCCTCTGACCTCTCCTGGTCAGTGAACACCTCACACCTGGTGAAAAAGGCCCAACAGCGGCTTTTCTTTCTCAGGAAGTTGAAACGGACTGGACTGTCTACTCAGCTGCTCGTGAACTTTTACAGAGCCACGATCGAAAGCATCCTGTGTCTCAGTGTGACTGTGTGGTATGGCAGTTGCACAGCACAGGACAGGAAAGATTTAGCCCGGGTGGTGAGGACAGCACAGGGGATTGTGGGCTGCAGTCTACCAGATCTGGACTCAGTTTACACTGCCCGAGTCCAGAAGAAGGCAAGACGCATTGCCACAGACCCCACCCACCCGGGCAACAAACTGTTTGTACCGCTTCCATCAGGAAAGCGGTACAGGAACATTAAAACCAGCACCAACAGACTCAGGGACAGCTTCTTCCCCAGAGCTGTTAAAGCAATAACCCCCCTACAGTGAAACACTCATACACATAGTCTGGCACTAGTGCACTTTGTTTTATCTACCTCACTCTGTATTCTGCATTTTGTACTTTGTATTTTATATTTTTATATTTTTTTTCTAAGGTGTGCAATTTTTTATTTTTCCTATTTATAAGTGTGTTTTGAAGCTGAGAATCTGCACAAAATTTCGTTATGCTTGCATAATGACAATAAAGACTCTTGAATCTTGAATCTTGAATCCCACTGTGGTGCCAAGGAGGTCACTGTCTGACTACTAGTGGAGTCACTGTCTAAGAAATGGATACAATTTTTATCCACTAACAGTTGGAAGAAAGTTAACACAAGAGGAGCCAACAGCAAAAGACTGTGTGCAAGCAGATAAACAACACTGCAAATGAGGTAACAAATGAAAATACAATGTGCAAACCGAGATAAATATCACTGCACGTGCTCATATGGATCGATTCCACCAATTTTCCAAATTTTTTGGAGCTACCGAGCCATTGGAACAGAGTACAGATTGTCTCGGTACGGTCCATTGCCTGTCTCTTTTGTACGGTCCTTTTTTATGGAGTGTCTCTCGCAGCACTGCAAAAATGGTGACCGTGTGCCCTGTCGAGCCCTAGCAGCATAGCTATGATAGAGATTAAAGACTAAGAGTTAGTCAGACCTATTCTACCTGTGGCTGTATATCAAGAAGTGACTGTAACTATGCCTACCAGCCCTACACACTTTGTTTGAGGCTAACTATATGCTTTACTAAACAGAAAGGTTTTAAGTCTAGTCTTAAAGGTGTAAGTGGTGTCTGCTCCTCGAACCCAGATTGGCAACTGGTTCCGCAACAGGGGTGCTAAAGGCTCGTCTTCCCACTTTTATGAATTCTGGAAACTACATAAAAAAACTGCACTCTGTGATATGAGTGTTCTACTGGGAATATATGGGACTATTAGATCCAGATTTTTGGCACCAGAAGCATCCTGGTTTCCGTTTGTAGTTTGTAGGGCAAGTAGCAGTGTCAAATTGTGCAAGTTTTTTTTAGCAGACTTTAGTTGTGTACATGTAAACAGTACATATGGAGAACTAAAGAGGAGGAATGCATTGGCTGAAATGTATCAGCTGTGTCTGGCGATGATTTTCCTGTCATATTTATCCATTCATAGAAGTGAGCCATAATGTCATGTGATCTGCTGTCATCTGAAACACCTAAATGCAGCAGTTTTACTTGTAGTGCAGCATTTTTACACTATGGCACTTCCGGAACATGTTGCTGGATCCAGAATCTCCTACCGCACCCTCCTGAGGCCTGGTACTGCTGCTGGATCCTGAGCCCTCAATGGCCCTGCCTATTGTACTGATAGTGCTGCTGGATCCAGAACCCTCTCCATGGCCCTGCTTTGATCCTGCTGCTCCTGCTCTGCACTGTTCTCTCTATCCTCCCTGTCTCTCCTCTCTCCCACTCCTTTTTCCCTCTATCTCCCCCTCTCCTTTCTCTCTCCATCTCCCTGTCTCTCCTCTCCCCCCTCTCCCTCCCAGCCGGTCGCAGCAGAAGAGAGTCTGAGTCTGGTTCTGCTCGAGGTTTCTGCCTGTTAAAAGGAAGTTTTTCCTCGCCACTGTCGCCAAATGCTTACTCAGTGTGGGGTTTTGCCCTGGGACCTGTTTCTCTTCTTTTATTTTGAATGTGTTGTTTACACACCTGTAAAGTGTCTTGAGATAACTCTGTTATGAATTGACACTTCAAATAAAACTGAATTGAATTGAAATGAATGATACATTTAGACTGGAGGTGTAGTGTGTATATAAACCAACCCATAAGGCTGGCCCCTAGTTATGCTGCAATAGGCTTAGACTGGATGCACTGAGCTTCTCTCTCGTCTTCTAATTCTTCCCTTCTTCTGAGTCACTGTGCTTTCTCATGTCACTGGCTCCCATGGATCATGTTTGGACCTCCTGTTGTGGTCCTGCTTGACACCGCCTACATTTTTTACCATGTCATATCCCTACATCATCATTATTATTATTACTACTACTACTACTATCATTATTATTATTGTTATTGTTTTTTTTATTAATTCTTATTATTGTTGTTGCTCTCATCTCAGTCAATCAATCAGTCAGTCTCCTTCTCCTTCTCTCTCTCTGACATGACAAGACATGATGGCGATACGCATGGACACAGTGGCCCCTCTCGCTCTGACTTTTACTGTTTTTTCTAGTGTTTTATTATTTCTTCTAGTGTTTTCAAGTACTTCAGGTTTTCGTAGTGCATTGTCTGTAGTGGCTACAAGATACAGTTACCGCTATCTTTTGGATATAAGGAACAACTCAAAACATCACGTTTTGGATCAGGAAGTCACAGAGAAACTTCAGGACCCAGGACTTCTGCGGCCTGACACCACACCATCAGACTCACCCACTACACCATACTCAGGGAGGAGGCGCCGGAAGTGGTGTGAAAGAAAGCAGAAGCAAGGCAAGCACGAAGGCATCCAGGATAAGGTAGCAACCAGCCCACACAGACCAGCATTACCATTCCTTATTACAGCAAATGTATGCTCACTGGACAATAAAATGGACCACATGTGACTTCTACGATCTGTGCAGTGTGAGATGAGGGACCACTGTGCTCTAATTTTTAGAGACATGGCTAAATGACAACATCCCGGACTCCACTATCCAGCTAGCAGGACTAACATGCTACCAAGCCAAGCGAGTCTTTGGAGACGGAGGCAAGACTCAAGGTGGAAGTGTGTGTGTTTACATGAGTGACACTTGGTGTCAGAATGTTACTGTTGTGCACAAACAACTGTTCTCCGCTGGCGAAGTTCATGTTTATTAGGTGCCTGCCTTTCTATCTGCTGAGGGAGTTGACAGCTATCCTGATAGCAGCTCTGTACATCCCCCACCACGAACGCCAGTGATAGAGAGAAGGCACTCAATGAACTGCATCAAGCTATCAATGAACAACACACAGAACACCCGGATGGTTTCCTCATTGCTGCTGGGAACTTTCACCACGCAGATCTTAAGGCTGTATTACCAAAACTGCACAAACATGTTAACCTTTAATAAGGGGAAACAATACACTGGACCTTGTCTATACTCTCTTGTATCAGGGAAGCAAAGAAACAGTACAACAAAAAAACATTGGATCACTTCTGCGACACTGGGGACACACTCTTCTCTGGCGGTGCATTCAAACACTTACAGACTATTAACCCCTTCCCCAGACTTGTTATAATGACATCTCACTGTTAAATAACCTAAATGACTTCTTTGGGCATTTTGACACACACATCAGCACACCAGCACAGAAGATCACACCTCCCCTGGGCGAGCAAGCAGTGTCTGTCCACAGATAGCATGAAGACCTTTTCAAGGACCACCACACGCAAGGCAGCTGGGCCAGATAATGTACATGGCCGTGTCCTAAAGGACTGTGCGAAGGAGCTCAAGGATGTCCTCACAGACATATTCAACATCTCCCTGAGCCAATCGACGGTTCCCATCTGTTTCAAGACTGCCACAATAATATCTGTCCTGAAGAACCCCCAACCATTGGGCTACAATTATTATCAGCCTGTAGCACTGACTTCAGTCATCATGAAGTGCTTTGAGTGGCTGGTCATGCAGAACATCAAATCCATCCTCCCTCCTTCCCATGACCCCTTCCAGCTTGCATACAGACCAAACAAATCCACATAGGACGCCGTTTCCGCTGCCCTCCATCTAGCCCTCACCCACTTAGACAGACAAAACACACATGTACGAATGCTGTTCCTGGATTTCAGTATCCAGAAACTCTGTCACTTGGGACTGAAAACGTGCAGGTCGGCAGCGACACCTCGAAGACCATTACGCTGAACACAGGTGTGCCACAGGAATGTGTTCTGAGTCCACTGCTCTTCACACTTCTGACCCACGACTGTACACCTGCCTACAGCACCAACCACATCATAAAGTTCGCGGATGACACGACTGTGGTGGGCCTCATTACCAACAACGACGAGGCCAACTACAGAAGGGAGGTGAGCCAACTGCTCCAGTGGTGTAAGGACAACAACCTCTTCCTCAATGTGGGGAAAACCAGGAAAAGTTCCCCACAACATCCCCCACTAACCATCGATGGTGCTGCTGTGGAGAGGGTGAGCAGCACCAAGTTCCTGGGGATGCACATTTCTGAGGACCTCTCCTGGACCGATAACACCACATCGCTGGCCAAGAAAGCCCAAAAAAGCCTCTACTTTCTACGCAAACTGAAGAAAGCAAGAGCTCCACACATACACACTACCTACCCCTCTTCCCGTGGCCCCCCGCTCCTGCATTACAAATCCAGCCACCTACACATAAATGCACTAAATGGAACTACCTCAGCTTCCGCAGCTCTGACTCTTTGCACATGACTCTTGCACACAACTTCTCATACAAACTCTTTGCACATAAACTCTGTTATGTTTACACTCACATGTTCACATGCACCATGACACCTGCTGCTACCACCACATCTTGTGCTGCTGTATGTTTATTTGCACTACCTACTTTATTGTCTATCGTCTATATATACTGTTTTGTCTAATTATTCTGTTTGTCTATAATTACTGTATTGTCTATATTTACTGTTGTCTAAGTTACTGTGCTGTGCTTAGGTTTTATGCATACCTCTTATTACTTGTTACCTGTTACATGTTAGAGAGTAGAGAAACAGCATTTTGACTTTTCTGTATGTCCCGCACATATTGTGAAGTTGACAATAAAGAATCCTTGAATCCTTGAATCCTCTCACCAACCCAACCAGTCAAGGCAGATGGCTGCCCAGTTAGTACCAGGTTTCTGTCTTCTAAAAGGAAGTTTTCCCTCGCCATTGTCGGCAAGTTCATGAGAGTTTATTTGGTCTCTCTATAGCAAAATTTAAATTAAATAGTTTGCGCTTGAGCTGCTCTAATTGGAAAGTGTCATGAGACAGCTTTTGTTGTAATATGGTGCTATATAAAAAAAATTGCACTGAAAATTGAATAAAAAAAATAGCTAGATTTGGGCTGGCAGCACCACATACTTATTACATACATGGCTGGGATACACATAGCTGGAGGAACAAGGAGCAGGGATTCTGGATGCTTTTATGCTCCATGTTATCTGGTCACGTGTTGTAACACCTCACCAATTCAGTTCTGAAGTGGAATGTAAACACTGACCAGTGGAAAAACCTCCAGTGAATGAAATGGTTTACAGTTTATGAAAACAGTCTCTAAGTGAGAGGCACATTATTTGCTTACTACTGTGACATTCCTGATAGGTTTGTTACACAATCAGCTTGCCAAATTTGGAAATCAAACAGATGGATTTCCACCAAAGAGCTTTCGGTATGCTACACTAGAAAACTACTCAAAAACCATAATAAATGCACCTAGATTTTGTTTTTTTTTAGATTGATTGGTTTTGTGTTTCCACTGCAGACAGTACTATTATGTAGGCACTTTCACTTTTCCAGCAGCTGGGAAACAAACAAGGAGACTTTTCTAGGTCTTGAGAACACTGCCTATAGCCTACTGTAGGCTACATTATTGTCAGATCAACAACATACAAACATTCCTCTGCTCCATTTGTATTCAGTCACGATTTTACTACTCTCTCTCTCTCTCTCTTTATCGCCCTCTCTCTGTCTCTAAATTACACACTTCAGATGCACACACGCAGAGGAGTCTATTCTTTAGGTAAGACCCACAACTATTGATCATGGAATAGCAAAAATAACATTTCCAGTGAGTGACAAACTGAACTGAACTGAACCAGACTGCTCTGTGGAAACACGGCTGTAGTGTTGTGTTTGGAATGTGCTCATCAAACCAGGTTTCTGTAAACCACACAGTGACAAATCTGCAAAAGTCAGTGTTTTGGTCCTTTGAAGAGCAGCAAGTTATTTATCTTATTGCAAGAGAGAAGATATTTGCCAGGTGGACTGACAAGTGCTCTCAGTTTAACCCTCAGGAGTCGACAGACGCGCCGGCGCGTCCTTATCACAAGACCACTTTAAGACGACGTAGCTGCAAGACGCAGCCTCGCTGAATCTCAGTTTTTTTTTGTGTCGAAAGGGGGCACTTCAAACTATATACCAGTTTTTAAATTTTGTTAATATGTCAAGTAAAACCCGAGTTATGATAAAAAATATACGCACTGTTTTTTTCATGACCATTGCCATCACGTTTGGTGCGCGTTTGGTGCGCGTTTGGGGCGCGCATTTTATGCAAGAAGACGCAGTAAACACCAGCGCATTGAGCGCACTTCATTCAGCGCATTTCAGCGCATTTTCCCCAGTCGGATTTTAGAGTTTTGTGTGATTTTAGGTCCAGTGTGTCAATACAGTATGTCAAAATGAAAAAAACAACAGTAAATCACACTTGTGAGGTTGTGCTGATGAAAAATGATTCCAAAATGGCAAGATAAAAAAAATTCTAAGTTGAAATATAAAATTAGAATCAAAAATAGTCAACAACTGACAATTATACATGACTATTGCATTACATGAATATTGAGTAGATCCCCCTTGACCCGGTATGGTGTAGTATCTGGTACTAAGCTATCAGTACCAGATCCTTTAAATTGTGTAAAATGCAACGGGGAAGGCTCCATGGACTGGATTTGATTTTTCAGCACATCCCACAGATGCTCGACTGGATTGAGATCTGGAGAATTTGGAGGCCAAGTCAACATCTCAAACGCATTGTTGAGTTCCTCAATCCATTCTTGAACCATTGTTACAGTGGCACATTTTCCTGTTGAAAGAGACCGCTGCCATTAAGAAATACAGTTCTCATGAAGGGGTCTGCTTGGTCAACAACAATGTTTAGGCTGATGGTACGTGTCAAAGTAACATCCACGAGTGGCAGAACCCAAGGTTTCCTAGCAGAACATTGCCCAAAGTATCACACTGCCTCCGCCAGCTTGCCTTATTATAGTAGTGCATCCTGGTGCCATGTTTTCCATGGGTAAGTGATGCATATACACCCAGCCACCCACACAATGGAAAAGCAAACATATGTGGTCCAGTTCTGATGCTCACATGCCCATTGTGGGCACCTTTGGCTGCAGACATGGCTCAGCATGTGCACCCTGACCAGTTTGCAACTACACAGCCTCATATGCAACAAAGTATGGTTCAATATGTATTCTGACACCTTTCTGTTGGAACCAGCTTTGACCTTTTCAGCTCACACATATATATATACATACATCTTTTGCCCGCTTATGGTAGGTCCTGACCACTGCAGACCAGGAACATCCCACAAGAGTTGCAGTTTTGGACATGCTCTGACTCAGTCGTGTAGTCATCATAATTTAGCCCTTGTCAAAGTCTCTCCAATGCCAAGGACATAACATTCACTTGCTGCCTATTATATAATTGTCAGAAGATAACTGGCAGACCTTTTGGGGAAGACCTGGTCTCATTAGGAGAGATGGCATTCATCCCACTTTGAATGGAGCAGCTCTCATATCTAGAAATCTGAGTTTCTTATTAAACCAAAACCCTGACAACCCAGAGTTGAGACCACGAGGCAGAGTTGCAGTCCTACACGCCTCTCTGCGCTTCCATTACAGTTACCCACCCAATATCCCATAGAGACTGTGTCTGTCCCCCGACCACTTAAATTAATTGAACTAAATTCAAAAAGAGGAGTTATACATAAAAATCTAATAAAGATCAACACCAACACCTCCACAGCTACAACAAATAGGAGAATTAAATGTGGACTGTTAAATGTTAGATCTCTCTCATCTAAAGCTGTACTAGTGAATGAGTTAATATTGGACAATAATATAGATTTATTTTGTTTGACCAAAGTCATATTAATACTCACATTCCTGGAGACACTGGCCGAGGATGTGGAGTTGCCGCCATTTTTTACCCAAACCTATCATTTAGTCCAAAGCCCAAAGTCAACTACCATTCATTCGAAAGCCTTATTCTTACTCTCTCACACCCTACCTGGAAAACAATACAACTAATTTTTATTGTTGTAGTGTACCGCGCTCCTGGCCCATACTCTGAATTTTTACTGGAATTTCCAGAGTTCCTATCGAGTCTGGTCCTTAAAACTAATAAAGTTATTATTATGGGCGATTTCAACATCCACGTGGATGATAGTAATGATAGCCTTCACGCAGCATTTATCTCTCTCTTAGATTCAATCAGATTCTGTCAGTGTGTACATGAACCCACTCACTGCTTCAATCACACTCTTGACCTTGTTCTGACATATGGCATTGAAGTAGAACATTTAGTAGTCTTTGAACAAAATCCTCTTCTGTCTGACCATTGTTTAATAACTTTTGAGTTTATACTATTTGACTTCATACCACCAAGATACACTAGGTACCTGTCTGATAGTGCTGTGGCTAAATTTAAAGAAACAGTTCTATTGTCATTACCTTCAGTATCATGTCCCCATACCAGTGAACACTACAATATTCCCTCTCAAATCGACCATTTCGTGGTCGATGCTGCAAGCTTATTAAGGACGACTTTAGACTCTGTTGCTCCGCTAAAAAGAAACTCATAAAGCAAAAGAAACTTGCACCCTGGTATAATACAGAGGTTCGCAAATTAAAGAAAAATGTGCAAAACTTGTGAGGAAATGGCATTCCTCCAAACTTGTTGAATCTCGCTCAATCTGGCAAGATAGTCTTAGATTATATAGGAAGGCCCTACGGACTGCCAGAGCAGCCTATTACTTCTCTTCAGCACTGTAGCCAGGCTGACAGAGAGCCACAGTGCTATCGAGCCTTGTATCCCTGTGACCCTCAGCAGCAATGACTTTATAACCTTTTTTAACGATAAGATTCTAAACATTAGAGACAAAATTCAGCACCTACTGACCTCAGCTGGTACTGATCTAACATCAAACATTAGTGTCTTAGAACCAACAGTAGAAACAGATAATCATCTTGACTGCTTTTCTCCTATTGATCCCCATCAGCTATATTCACTCCTATATTCATCCAAGCCAACCACATGCGTCTTAGACCCCATCCCTACCAACCTTCTCAAAGAAGCTTTACCCTTACTTAGCACCTGTCTATTAGACATGATCAATCTGTCCCTGATAACAGGCTATGTACCCCAGTCCTTTAAAGTAGCTGTAGTCAAACCTAGCAACTATAGACTAACCTTCCATTTCTTTCCAAGATCCTTGAAAGAACAGTCGCCAATCAGTTATGAGACTTCCTTCAAAATAATTTATTTGAAAATTTTCAATCTGGCTTTAGAGCTCATCATAGCACAGAAACAGCATTGGTCAAAGTCACAAATGAGCTCCTCCCTACATCAGACAAGGGACTTATCTCTGTCCTTGTACTGTTAGACCTTAGTGCTGCATTTGACACCATTGACCACTCTATATTACTGCATAGACTGGAACACCTAATTGGCATCAAAGGAACTGCATTATGTTGGTTTCAGTCTTATTTATCAGATCGATTTCAATTTGTTCATGTTAATGATACATCGTCCACACTCACAAAAGTTAGTCATGGAGTTCCCCAAAGTTCTGTCCTTGGGCCAATATTATTCAGCCTGTATATGCTCCCCATCGGTGATATTATTAGGAAACACTCCATACATTTTCCTTGTTATGCGGATGACACACAATTGTACTTATCAATGAAATCAGATGAAACAAATCAGCTAGTCAGGCTTCAGGCATGTCTTAAAGACATAAAACCTGGATGACCTGCAATTTCCTACTTCTAAATTCAGACAAAACTGAAGTTATTGTTTTGGGCCCCGAACACCTTAGAAACAAATTACGCAGTGATATTGCAATGCTAGATGGCTTAGCCGTGGCCACAAGCTCCACTGTAAGGAATTTAGGAGTTATCTTTGACCAGGACATGTCTGTTAACTCACACATAGCGAATATTTCAAAGACTGCATTCTTTCACCTCCGCAATATCGCAAAAATTAGGCACATCCTGAGTCAGAAAGATGCAGAAAAATTAATCCATGCATTCATTACCTCCAGACTGGATTTTTGTAACTCAGGCTGCCCCAATAAATCTATAAAGACTCTCCAGCTAATGCAGAACGCTGCAGCACGACTACTGACAAGAACCAGCATGAGAGATCATATTTCTCCTGTTCTGGCTTCTCTACATTGGCTACCTGTAAAATTCAGGATAGATTTTAAAATTCTTCTCCTCACATATAAAGCCCTGAACGGTCAGGCACCATCCTATCTTAAAGAGTTAATAGTACCCTATTATCCCACCAGAGCTTTGCATTCCCAAAATGCAGGGCTACGTGTGGTTCCTAGAGTCCTCAAAAGTAGATTAGAAACCAGAGCCTTTAGTTATCAAGCTCCTCTACTATGGAACCATCTTCCGGTTTCGGTCCGGGAGGAGGACACCCTCTCTATATTTAAGAGTAGACTAAAAACTTTCCTGTTTGATAAATCTTATAGTTAGGGCTGGTCTAGCCTGTCCCCTAGTTATGCTGCTATAGGCTTGGACTACCGCGGGTCCTCCCATGACGCACTGAGCTCTTTCTTCCTCTCCCTCTCCTTCTGCACACATTCATGTCCCATTAATGCATATCACTAACTCAACTTCTTCCCTGGAGTCCTTGTGCTTTCTTGTCCTGCAGGTTCCTATCGATCGTGGTTGGACCTCCTGCTGCGGTCCTGCTGAAATCAAAATCACCATAATACCTTCTGTATACTTCATTGTCATTATCATTATCTACATTTCCAATACGTCTGGTATTATTACTGCTGCTATGCATCTCTGCTTGTGTGCTCCTTCTCTCACACCCCACCCCCTCTCCCTCTCTCTCTCTCTCTCTCTCCCCCTCCTGCTCGCTCTCTCTCCCTCTCTCAACCCAACCAAGTCAAGGCAGATTGCCACCCATCTTGAGCCGGGTTCTGCTCCGAGGTTTCTGCCTTCTAAAAGGCAGTTTTTCCTCGCCACTGTCGCCAAGTGCTTGCTCAAGGGGAATATTGGGCTCTCTATATTACAGTTTAATTAAAGAGTTTGGTCTAGACCTGCTCTAATTGGAAAGTGTCATGAGATAACTTTTGTTGTGAATTGGCGCTATATAAATAAACTGAATTGAATTGAATTGAATATATCACACCTACCATCAGGTGCCAGGTGTAACAGGATAATCAGTGTTATTCACTTCACCTGGCGGTTTTCATAATGGTATAGCTGATTGGTGTATGTGCCTTGCTCTGATGCCACTTAGTGGACAATAAAGATGTCTGAAGACAGTCCTTGAATTTTTGTTTAAAAATAAAAGCCAAGTTAGATTGATTATGATCTCTGGCTAAAGCATTTTTTGCCAGAGTGACTTCAGGACCTCTACTCCTGGTCCTCAGTCGGCAACTGGACCAACATCTTTTCCAGGTTCCAAGTCCGGCCAATCTCTGCTATAAATCCTTAGTTAATTAGTTGGCAAGTTGACTCTAAACCCCAGCCAGAACTTCCAGAAAAAAACTTTTAGAAATCTTTGCAGACGCTAAGCCAGACCAGCAGCCAGCAATCTCCAGTCCCTGTGCTGCAGCGGCAACTTGCAAGTCTCTGTGCTGCCGCAGAAACCTAAAGTGCAACCTGTCAGTCTCTGTGTTGCAGCAGCCTGATTGGTAGAGGACCCTGTATACCAAAAATAAATTCGACGTCCAGAAAGGTTCTCTGTTTTCAACGGCAGCCTGGAGTTCCACCCCCAGAGGATCGAGGCCTTCACCATCGGCCTCCTGCCCAACCTCAAGGGTATCTTCGCCTATGCCACTGGCCTCCGGCTCAACCTGCAGAGGGGTTATGCCCAGTCTCCAGCTCAGCCTAGAGAGCCCTCATCTGGGCTCAGGACATTAGCCTGGGGTCTTAGTTTTTAGGTTTTCCTGCACCCCACTTATTCACCCTTGGTCTCTGTTCCCTAGATCCTTAGTTGCCCATGTTCTCCAGGTGTCAGGCAGTTTGTCTGAAATTTGACTTTTTTGTTCCTGGTTTATTGTCTGCATTTTGGGTATTCCATTTTTGTAACAAACTTATATAAGTTGTTTAAATTAAAGAGTGCCCGTACCAAACTTATAATTTACCATCCCTTAAAAAATTTTTGATCAATTCACCTGCAAATCGTGCCTCCAGCTCCTCACTCTTATTGGGAATAATGTAGTTATTTGATGGTACAAATGTGCAACATGGGCAGTGCAGGCTGATCTTGAATCCACTGTTTCTGTCTGTGGAAAAGCAATAGTCAAGATGTCAACACAATATAACAATGTCCAACAATAAAATAATGAGGAACATAAAATATTCAACAATAAATCAGGAGGATTGAGCTCCAGTGATGGGATGAATATGCAGTCACCTCTGTGATTCAGCCATTCACTCACTGCCTCTGTCACATCAAAAGACAGCCACTCTCCCTCTGTTTGTGTTCGTACCACCTTGCTATCAATGTAGCGTTGTGTTGGGGACGTCAGGTCTTTGTGTCCTAAAATCTGTAGAAAAAATAGAGGCATGACAGGTTGAAGTTGAGAAACTGAAATAACATTTTACAGCTATTTATCAAAGTATGTACTATATAAAAAATATACTAGGATGCTTGCAAAAGTTCTTCTGGGGTTTTGTAGTAAACTCAGTGTGGATATGAGGAAACACGCACCACAGTACATTAAATCAGTAGAGCTGATTTAATGTTATAATTGGCCATAGTTGGACAGGAGTGGTTTGGGTTGCAGTAATGAAGTTGAAATTTAGAGACAGAATTACTTATAGATATCAGTAATTCCTTTTTCATTGGTAAGAATAATGATTACAGATATCTACAAATAAATGTCCGCATGCTGAAAAAGGAACTATTGAAAATGTAATGAGATATTTCCCATAAGTCCTTTTTCAATATCTAAAGCCAACATATTATTAATTGAAATTTTGACTGGTCAGAATTTAATTTTAGATATTTAAATTTCCATTCATGATATCTGTAATAAAAAAAGCAATGTTAGATATCTACAATGAATATTTCCAATGCTAAGAATTGAATTGTCGATATCAACAATTTAATTAGCTAGAGAGAAATTAATTGTAGAAATATTCAATTTAAGTTAGTTAACTAGTCAAAATTACATTACGGATATGCTAGCTTGGAATTCTAATTCTTCAAAAATCAGCTGTCACTATCTACTATGTCTATAACTACTACTGATTCAGTGTTAAAAGCACTGACAACAAAATTAACCTGTAATTATCTTGAAATGACTCATATGAGTGTTTCCTGATCTGTTACCTCTGTGGTTTTGGTTAGGATTACACACCTAAACTACTTTGTTTTAGTTGTTTTGGGCAAGGTTAAAAGAAATATAGTGGCTGTTGGTAAGATTGTTGAGCTCCTGTGTCAAAGTCAGGTACATTGTGCACCCAAACATCCATACTATAACACTACAACAACCCAACACTGATAAAGGCTCATGAAAAGCGGGAGCCTTGAAAACATTAAAATATACTGTCTCAGAATCATGAATGTCTTGCACAAATTTGTATCAACTGCTCTGTTTTTCTGGGTCCTGTCATTTCATTTCACTTGTGCCATACTTTTTGGTCCTGTGGTCATTAGGAACTGATGTGTGTGATATGCCCATTATAGTCTAAACTCTAGGTAAACACACACATCAAAATCTATCTTGAAGGACTGACTAACCAAAGTGCTGTCTACTTTTGTACTTTTTTGTGTGAACACAATGTGGCTGTGCTATTTGCTTGCAGTGCAGTGTGAACCTAAACAGACAGAATTAAGTTAAGAACAGCTCCATGTATGATGGCCTTGCGGGTTTCAATGCAGGCAGCAGCAGGTGAACATAGCTGTGTTTGGTGTTGGGAGGCAGTGGAAAAAGCATGACACTGTCTGAGTTTGAACAGATATTAATGATGGAAGGCTTTTATTTGATACATCTAATGATACTATTGTGTTTCAAATTCAGTTGGGCTTCTGAATAAATCCTGGATGATATTTCAGCCACGTTGTAAGTCAGCTGGTTGAGGGCTGTAGCAGTCTGCTCTTTTCTCTCTGATTGGACAGGTCTGGGAGAAGCAGTGAGAGCATATTCAAATGCCGACCTCCATTATTCTGCTATCCTTGAGAACCATGTGTTTATTTTGGCTCACCTCTGCCTAATCTGAAAAACACTATTCCTGCTGCTTTTACTGAGCTCCCTTGTTAGGGCTGGTGTAGGAAATCTGGCAAAGGAGACACAGAAACTCAGACACAAACAAAGACAAAGAAACAAAATATAGAAAAGAATTATAGTGATATCTTTGTAATGAAATAGTTTTTATAATGTGTTGTAACATGGCCCAAACCACCAACCTTCTGATAAGTAGACAACCTGCTCTACCTCCTGAGTCACAGCCGCCCTTCAACAAACAGCATCTGATCCCTTGTCATGGTCAGCAGGTTTTTTCTCACATCTGCCGTGGATACTAACAGTGGCTGGTTCTCTGGAGGTGGAGTAGACTTAACAGCTGACTATTCGTTGAAGAGATCAAAGTAAGCATCATGGTCAGCAGATTTTTTCCTCACATCTGCTGTGGTTAGCACTAAATGTATTAAGCTCATCTGACAACGTGCCCTCACACATGATGAAGGTGTTCCTGTGATGTTTTCAAATCGCCTGACATATTTCTTTAGTGATGCTGGTTTTGACTTCTCCAACTCCCCTTTTCTCCTACATATCACCTGTCAGTTTTGCTCTGGCAGTGTTGTATGCTTTCTTGTCACCTGACTGAAAGGCAGCTTTTTGGCGTTAGATATGGTCCTCACTTCTCCATTCACCCAAGCTTCTGGGTAAGGAATGATTTTATGATTTTATCACATCAATACATTTGCTGATATAAGATAAGATGAGCTGAGATGAGACTTTATTGAGGATTTATTTGAGAATTTGGTTGTGCAAAAAATACAGAAAAGGTATTTAAAATATATATATATGTATATAAAAACAAAGAAATACAAGGTTATATTTACAGTACAACAAATATACAGTTGTGTACAAAGGATTTGTACCTCAGTCTCTTCAGCAGGTGTAGGCGATTTTGTCCCTTCCTGTACAGGACACTAGTGATATCTGACCAGTTCAGTTCATTGAACTGTGAACTATGTGAACACCCAGGTACCTGTACGCTCCCATTATCTCAATGTCAAGTTAGTAGATGTTCACTGGTGAAGTCTGTGTGGCCTTCCTGCAGAAGTCAATTACCATATCCTTTGTATTGCTGGCATTGATGTGAGGGTGGTTGCATTCACACCAGTTGACCTTGTCCTTAGCCACTTTACTATATTCTAGGTCATTCCCCTCTGATACAAGTCTGATGATGGCTGTATCATCAGTGAAGTGCTAGAAGCGAAGGCAACCGGATATCTTTAGGTTGTTTCACCTCTCATCCAAAAGGCATCTTCAGTTCTGGGATTGAAGGGGAAGTCCAGTTATTTAACTTTTAGTGAGGTTGTCACCTTGGGTGCGGGCTTGAGGATTGTTGACACTTCATGCCATCACGTAAGTCGTAAGTCGGTCACATGAGCCAAGGTGTGACTCATTAGTGAGTCATTGTCCTACTCCATCATGTGAGTCGTTAGGGTCACATGAGAGATGGTGCAAATGGGGGTTGAACTGTCTGGGGAGGGATCTCAAAGCCGCATTACAGGTGGCTGAAAGTTGTGTTCAAAGATGGATGTTCTATCTGGACATAGATGGCCTTTTTCAAACCTCTCCCAAACCATCAATCTTCTTTGTCCAAAATGTGAACATTTGAGTCCTCAAAGGTGTGTCCCTTATCCTCGAGATGCAGATACACAGCTGAGTCTTGTCCGGAAGAGCTGACCCTCTTGTGCTGTGCCATGTGTCTGTGGAGTGGTTATTTGGTTTCCCCTATGTAAAGGTCTGAGCACTCCTCCCTCATTTTACTGCATATACCACATTGTTTAGTTTGTCTGTGTTTTGTCTTTAGGATGGGCCAGTCTTTGTCTGAGGGTATTGCTGGGTTTGAGGTGTGTGGAGGTGCTGTGCTTTAAGAAAATCCTTCTGAGTTTCTCAGACAACCCCACCACATAGGGAACAACAGCGTTTTTCCATCTGTTCTGTTTATCAGTGGTTGAAGTTTGGTGTTGATTTCTGTGTTTCCTAGTTGATTTGACAAAGGTCCAGTTTGGATAGCCACATGTTTGCTTCTCTGATGCTTCTCTGCTGTGTGAGCGATGTGAGCTCTGATATATGAGCGTTCCATCTTTCTTCCCACTTCCTTGGAGGGAATACTCTTTGCCTGGTGGTGTAGAGTCCTGATGACTCCAAGTTTGTGTTCCAATGGGTGGTGGGAGTCAAGGTTTCCAGGATTCAACTAGTATGACCTGGATGACTAAGAACCTATACTGGTGTGTGGGTATGTGTGGCACCATCGCTCTCATGGTGGGGAAGAGATGAGGTGTGAAGTGAGGTGGCCTGAAGGGGGTGCAGAAGGTGTGAGGGAGGGGACGAGTGGCAGCCAGAGAGGTCTAGATTGGTTGTGTGACTAGATGTGGTTTGTTTATGTTTGCATACAGTAAGTGCAAAGTCTTAGTGTCCCCCATGTAGCATGTAACATAGTGTGTAAAAGTGGAGAGTGGAGAACAGGGAGGCATGGTTGAAGTCACTGGAGATGACAAGAGGGGAGTGTTTGCAGGAGAGCTGTGTAGCTGCCAGCAATGTTTGTAGAAACTTGGTTCAGTGCATTTCTGGTGGGGGTGGACATGCTAGTGCAATTAAGTGGACTTTAATGAACATAATTTTCACTCAAGAGGTCAAAAAGAGGTTTCTTGTTTGAAGTTTGAATTGGTGTGTTTTAAGAAATACTACCGTGGACTAGAGGTTGGAGAAGCGGCTTGTGATCGGAGGGTCACCGGTTCGATTTCCCCACCAGACGGGCAGGAAAAATTTGGGTGTGGTGGAGTGATTAATGCGAAAAAATTGTCCCCCCCCCCCACCCATTAGCTGGCTGATGTGCCCTTGAGCAAGGCACTTAACCCCCCAATATGCTCCCCGGGCGCTTGATGCTGCCCTCTGCTCCTGTGTGTGTTTCACTTCATGTAATTTGCCGGGTGTTGCATGTGTGTTCAACTAAGGATGGGATAAATGCAGAAGACGAATTCAGTGTGTGTATGTAAAAATATATATACTGTCAATAAAGTGATTCTTATTCTTATTATTCTTATTCTTGAAGTTGTATGAAATGGTACATCAAAGTATGTTTTCCATTGACAGAGTAAATAAAATGTACAGGCGACTGGCGACCAGTCCAGGGTGTACCCCACCTCTCTTCCGTAGTCAAATGGGACCTGCTACCCTGACGGATAAGCGGTATAGAAAATAGATAGAAGTGATGCACAATTCTCTTGCATATAATTTCAAAGTTTTAACGGTGTTTCCACTTTGAAGTATATCAACATTCTACAAAAGGGATGCACTGCTGTGGACCTCAAGTGTTTTGAGTGGGTGGTGAAGATGGCAGAGCACATCGCTGGTTGTCACCTTCCCCTCTCTGCAAAGCATCTTCAACACACGATGCCTCAGAAAAGCACAAAAGGTCATCAAGGATCCTATACACCATACACTGTACATCCCACACCCCAGTCACAGACTCTTCTCACTGCTGCCGTCTGGCAGACGTTGCCGGAGCATCCAGGCACAGACTTACTAGACTTACAAAAAGTGTCCTCATTAGACTTTTAAACCAGTAACTTTCATCATATCATCTCCTTCACCTACTTTGCACACATACTTTAATATTGCACACCTGATCTGTTTTTGCACATGTATAAACTGTTTCCATGCACATGTACATACTTTTCCTGCACATGTATACACTGTTTCCATGATGTATGCAATGTTTTCCTTTTTTAAAGTACTCTTTTACTTGTTTATTTTGGTTTTTATTTATTTATCTTGGGTCTGCTTGAAGTTGCTTGCCTGCCTTGTCACAAGTATTTCACATCACAAAGTTTATCTGAAGGTCACATGACACTTCAGGAGAGAAGGAATGGATACGACAAGCAATAACTGTTTCAGTCAGCCTGTGGGCACCTGATTGACTTGGAAAATGGCAAGTCACTCTTTTAAAGATACCCGCTTTAAACTGGGACAGACTGATTTTCATTAAGAATTTAAGAACTACTGAAACACTGAAATTTTAGAGCTTTGCTTTCTAATATTTCCAAAAATAGCCGTAAATGTTTTGTGAGTGTGTGTCATGACAGAACTGAGTTGTGATGTTAGATGTGTTAGATGTTGTGGAGTTAGATTAAACATAATTGTTGTTTTGGCTAAATAAAAGTTTATCTATGACAACTAAGAGCAAGAAATCAGACCTCTCTTATGTGGGAAATTTAAAGCTTCACCCTCTGATTCTGCAAAAGTGTGTGTACAATCAGTCCTCTTGTTGCACAGTGCAACATCCTGCTGTGAACAGTAACATAATGTACATAATAAGTTGGTGCTAACGGGTACAAACAGAATAAGCCTGGAGGCACATTTCATTAAAAAGTTCCTTAAGCAAATTATATGATTCTTGTGATTTCATTGGGAGTTTTAACTGATCAAAACCAGAATTTAATAAGAAATTGTACTTTTACATTTCACTGCTAAGTCTCAGGAGACATTTAAATGTCTGATCTACAGAGGCAGCCACAAAATAATTATCACACCAAGTCCCATCTCCACATGAAAAGGCAGAAATATTTTCTAATGAGGTGGGTCATATCGGGTCTCCCCCTTCATTGTGGTCCGTCCCTTCACCCTTCACGCAGCTACAGGCACTGTGTTTGCGTGAGAAAACCTTCTGTTTGGAGCCATGTTTAGTCCAGCTGTCATCTCCTTGTCTGGATGTAAGAACAGCATGGGAACGTGCTGACAGGCAGCCATGGGTGATTTCAGGGCCAAATGTGCAATACAGTTGTTATTTATTATATATATATATATATCTTCCAGTTTTTTTTACTTTCTTTCAGACTGTAGAATCCTATTGCCATGTTATTTTTTTCTATTTATGCCTCCTTTTGATAGCTGTGCTTTTCATGTACAGTCCTTCTACAGATTTGCTGCCTATCAGCTGCCATGGCCAGGGCTTTTCTGTGGATTTCCTACCAAGGAAGTTTGCATTTCTGCAAGTGGCAATCTTTAACTGTAGAAGTAAATCAGGAGAGCCTACGATATGCTTCAGCTGTGAGTAAACTGACATTATCTATGTAGTAAATGCACTGGGACTTCATTTGTGCATCCTGTAGTAACTCCTACTTAAGCCATACCAGAAAACTATTAGTGCAACAGCATTCACGACGGGATCATGAATCACTGTTACATGTTGTACAATATTCATTTAAAAAAGTAGAGATTTTGTGTGAATAAACAAATTAAAGCCATATAAAGATCATTTTTAGGTTCATATTTTTATATTGGGAGGGGTCTAGTAGAAAATGTTTATTTTTCCTACCTTTAATTGCTGCTCCACCTATTTTCATCCTCTGTCTGAAACAGTCCATTTTAACGCCTGTCATTTGAAAAGCCCAGTCTGCTCTCATTGGTCAGCCGCTTTCAGTCTTCTGAAACTGTTCCACCTGCATCTAAACTCAGCAAACCAAGTTTAACTGCATTTCTACTGCATATATCACCACAACAACTGCTTCTAAACCAAAAAACTTGGCAATCATACAAGTCATCAAGTGATATGATCTGACATCTAGGACAAAAGAATTTCATCTCAAACCACGATTACAAATCCTGGGATCTTCTTTAGGTAATTACATTGTCATGTAATGTTTGGTCACAGTCTATGTATAAACATTGTATTTGTTTTCACAGGTACATATAACATACAATATGTAGGGAATGTATTTCTGATATTAAAAGCAGACTTATGCAGACTCTGCATAAATAGTCCAAACACATGCAGGTTAAGTTAAAAGGTGACTCTAAATTTCCTGTAGGTGTAAATGTGCGCATGAATAGTATTTCATATTTGTATATTGGCCCTGTGATTGACTGGCGAGAGTGTACCTGTCCAGAGTGTACCCTAGCTCTTGCCAAATGTCACCTGAGATTGCCTTCAAGCCTCTGTGACCCTTTACAGGATACTTTGGTGAATTTTTCTGAGCCCAAAGAATTCACCAAAGTAACACTTGAGTCACTCTTGAATTGGTGGGGAACCATGGCAGTTTTTGATGTCAGTCCAAAGGAAAGTGTGTATACCTGGTATAGCTCAATACGCTGCTCAGACACTCTGGCTCCAGGGTTTTGAAGTCGGAAGATCCTGAGCTCAGCCTTTACCAGGTTGGAGGCGTTCTTCTCCATGGAGGACACATCAAATGTCAGCCGCCTGAAGTAAGGGTTGAAGTGTGTAGGAGGGATAACATCTACAAGAAATGAGAGAACGGCTGATGGAGTATGAAAGGAATAAAATTTTCGGTAAGAAGCTAAGAAGCTCACTGTTGCATCGAGGCATTTAGTTGATGCTCTTCTCTAAAGTGAGCTACACAGACATGCGAATAAAGTCTTAGATCAAAATGACACTATGGAAACATTTGGACCTAACAGCCATGACCAAAGATAATGTGTTAAAGATCTAACAAAATACTGGGCTGTTTCTATGTAACTCTAAAAGAAAAAAAATAAGACAAAGATAAAAAGAACAATAAACCTGCTAGTAAACCTTTGGAAATAAAAACATCATATTGAGCATTTTTATTTATTTTATATATTTTGCATATAGATACAACAACTGTGACACAAAGACCTGTGGTTACGCACCACTTTCATCCTTGACTGCCCATTATACACCACCACTGATTAAAAAGATATTTTTGCCGGAAATGATGAGCCATTTTACAAAATCAAAGGCTGCTCCAGCAACATAGTATTACATTTCTGCAAAAGTGAAGGAATTACAAAAGAAACATTAGAAAAAGAATGGCCAAAATCAAGCATCAGAAGCTGACATATCCTGCCCTTTAATCTAAGTCTAAAATCTGGATTTTAGTTTTTCCATAATGCAACTTTATATCATTTTGATCTGACCATGCTGCACACCTGCAGTCTAAGGCTTTTCCATCTAAGAATGTGTATTCTCTAAAACCAAACCAAGATATTCCCGGTCTGACCTGAACTTCTGACCTGAACAGTGCCACATTATACAACTGTTTTCACAGGATTAGCACCTTCTGCAAACAATAAACAGGTTCTGAAGTATAAAAGCCTTTTCATGAACAGTTTAAATATTTAATATTTCTGGGGGAATCAGACTTTAAAAAGCCACATCAAACTCTGACACTCAAGGCCAAACAGCGCACACTTCCTCACTGCAACAGCTGCATTACACAGTAGCAGCAGCACAGTCCCTCTCATATACTACTTGTGTGTGACACTTACACAGGACTGGGGTGACCATGCAACCATGTCTGCAGAACACACACACATCTACAGCGTCTTCCTGAAAGCATGTATATGGTGGAGGACGGTGAAGCACGGTGAACTAGGAGGTTTTAAACTGATGGCTGTAACATAAGGCAGAAGCCTGGGATTAACAAAACACTGTGGTTTGTTTAGAGAGAGTACACAACTACAGCAACCACCCAGACACATGGACTGGGTCAGCTGACAGAAGTAGGCCAAGAAAGTGAGGAGACATTTTTTACTCACATTTAGCAGAATACAGTTTCTTGGAATTGCCAAAGTTATATTCTAATCTCCTCAAAATGTTGTCAGATGTTGTCAAACTTCTTGTAAAACAGGTCCCAAAGTATGTCTGTGATCATTTTCAAGTCGTTTTACTGGAGCATTTTTTTTTCATAAATAAAGTCATGCCCAATATGCATGCTCACATTCACATATAAAGGAAATCTGACCAGCCTCTTTGACAAGTGAGCTGTCTGTACATAAAACTCTGATGATTGTCTAAGTTATAATATAACATCATCTATGGTTTCTCACTTGGCAGGGAGCTCATGCCCTACTGGCTGGTCAGACACCAGCACCAGCTTACTTGCTGGGTGTTTAAGTCGTGCAAATTAAAGGGCTACCATATAGCTATACCCGCTCCCCTTATATGTACATGCTACAATCTATATGAATAGGTAACCTGCACATTCAATAGACTTGTATCTTTCTGATACACCTGTCTCTACTATATGTAATTTACTTGTAATGATGAGCTCTGAACAAGTCAGCGGGAATCATTTTTAATTTCTTAATGAGAAAAAGTTATATCCTGAATGGATTTGTGGTATGTAAGTGAGTAGACAGCAGAAACACTGCAGCAGAAGAGTGAAACCTACAGAAGAATTTACTGTCTGTTCTGACTATTTGTTCATTAAACTCTGAGGATTCTTACAGTCACCTGTGAAATATCCCAGCTGCTGTTGTGATAATATGGCTGTCTCCAGAGTATCCATTTCTCTCCTGATGTGTCCTGATGTGTTAAACCTGTCTAAGGGATCTGGAGACATCACATATGCCAACACACATTGAGCAAGAGGCGCAGTGTCACATGTTTAAAGTATGTTCACAAACTCAAATCAAGCATGTTTAAAAACAAAACCACTACCCCGCCCCGTCAGACACGGTGACACATGTCAACCACCATGGGAGGGTTCTATTTGAAAGGGTCAATGCACTAGCTACAACAACTCCACTTGGATAAATCACTTGCCGAAATGCAGTGAGTAGCTGCCTATCTGTCTTATCTGCGACACACAAATACATGCAGAGGATATAGGTAATGTCATATCTTGCTGTCCAAGATGGCGGATGCATTCTCACATGTACTACTCAGATTGGGTAATGCCACTTAGAGCTGAAGGTTGTTGCCCAAGTCTGGGTTCGGGCTTAGTTTCTATCATTATATGCGAGCTCAGACCAGATGATGCATTTCGCTTAGCGCGAGAAAGATGCGGAAATGGATGCTGAGGAGATGAATCGAAGCTGTCGGCTTGTGGACCAGTGGCGAAGCAAGCCCCACACAGCCTTTATCTTAATTTCGTTATTGCCAAATACCCATCCTAATTTAGAATCTTGATCTAATCTGCTAAATAAAAAAGACACATTTTTATTGGTTCGTTGGCATACTATTCGTATTGATTGTGGAGAGAGGCAGCCGCAAGAAAATCCCATTTTCGGTTGTTGTTGGCCTAATCTCAATTTTTTTTTTTATATTTTTCATTTTATTTCATTATTGCCAAATACATATCTTAGTTTTATTTTCTATCTTTATCAAACCAAATTTATTTTGATTTAATTTGTTTAGAAAGACTCATTTCATTTATAAGTGTTCACCATTTAGAGGGCTGACTGAGATGACGATGTTAGCAGAGTTTTTGTTTTTTTGTTCCAAGCTTCAAGCGGCATATAACTTATGATAATCATGAATAAATGACGGTAAAAATGTATAAACAACTCCTTCTTCACAAAAGGCAAAAAAAGAAAGCTGTGTGCATGCACACATTTGAATTACATCAGGTTGTAGTGGGTTCAGGCTTTGAAAAAAAAAATGGGTTCATTTGGGTTCCGGCGGGCTCGGGCCATGTCGAGTCTAATTTTTAAGGCCCGATTACAGCTCTAATACCACTGCTCCAGAAAGTCCGATCAAGATGAAAAATGATGAAAGTGACATATTTTGTCATTGGAGGGAACTCACTCCAACGAAATTTGTGCTCTGCATTTAACCCACCCAAGTGACGTGCACACACACACAGCAAACCCGGGGCAGTGGGCAACCGCGTGCAGCGCCCGGGGAGCACTGGGGGTTAGGTACCTTGCTCAAGGGTACCTCAGCCATGGACACCGGGACGGGGACTCGAACCAGCGATCCACCGGTTCGCTGGTTCGAGCAGCTTAAATTAGTTACGATCAGATATGATAGCTGACATCAGTATATGTTAGCACTTGTTCCTGCTGATGTGCAGGATGTGCTCAGACCACATCTCTCTTATGCTAATTCCAGCATACAGACCATTTGTCAAACGTACCAAATTGGTTCTGAAGCAAATGAAAACCTGGCCAGCAAGAGCCACCTCTGTTCTCCAGGACTGCTTTGAGCACACTGACAAATGTTCAGGGAGGCTGCAACCAATTGTGACTCTATCAACTTCGAGGAGTACACGTCATCATTGACCAGTTACATCACCAAGTGCATTGATGATGTGACTGTTTCCAAGTTCGTCACCACACGCCCCAACCAGAAGCCGTGGATGACTGCGGAGGTGCATGCACTACTTAAGATCAGAGAGTCTGCCTTCAGAGATTGTGACAGGACAGCCCTTAGAACAGAGTGGCAAAGCACACGTACACCCAGAGAGTGCACAACAACGTCCAGGACAGCAACAGTACTTGGTGCATGTGGCAGGGAATCCAGGTCATCACAAACTACAGGACAACTCTCCATGCCTGTGAGAGTAATTTCTCCCTTCTGGGTGCGCTGAACCAATTCTTTGCACATTTGAGACACAGAGAAACATGGCGGTGACAAAGTGCTCTATCTTTCCACAGCTGATGTAAGAGAACTCTATGCAGAGTTACACTATATTGCCAAAGGTTTTCACTCATATGCCTTTATATGACGATTTACATGACTAATATGACGACGCCCACCTTTTGCAGCTATAACAGGTTCAACTCTTCTGGGAAGGCTTTCTACAAGGTTTAGGAGTGTGTTTATGGGAATTTTTGACCATTCTTCCAGAAGTGCATTTGTGAGGTCAGACACTGATGCTGAACGACAAGGCTGGCTCGCAGTCTTCACTCTAATTCATCCCAAAGGAGTTCTATCGGGTTGAGTCAATACTCTGTGCAAGCCAGTCAAGTTCTTCCACATCCGCTCATCAGTGTCTTTATGGACCTTGCTTTGTGCACAGGTGCGCAGTCATATTGGAACAGGAAGGGACCATCCCTAAACTGTTCCCACAAAGTTGGGAGCATGGAATTGTCCAAAATCTCTTGGTATGCTGAAGCATTCAGAGTTCTTTTCACTGGAACCAAGGGGCCAAACCCAGCTCCTGAAAAACAACCCCACACCATAACCACCCCCCCCCCACCAAACTTCACACTTGGCACAGCACAGTCACACAAGTACCGTTCTCCTGGCAACCACCAAACCCAGACTCGTCCATCAGATTGCCAGATGGAGAAGCGTGATTCGTCACTCCAGAGAGTGCGTGTCCACTGCTCTAGATGCACTTGGTGCTGTATGGCTTGAATGCAGCTGCTCAGCCATGGAAACCCATTCCATGAAGCTCTTTACGCACTGTACATGGGACGGTTCTTGAGCTAATCTGAAGACCACATGAAGTTTGGAGGTTTGTAGCAATTGACTTGAGTTGGCGACTCCCACACTGTCATTTTACATGGTCTACCATTTCGTGGCTGAGTTGCTTTCACTCCCAATCGCTTCCACTTTGTTATAATACCACTGACAGTTGACTGTGGAATATTTAGTAGCTAGGAAATTTCACAACTGGATTTGTTGCACAGGTGACATCCTATCACAGTACCATGCTGGAATTCGCTTTGCTCCTGAGAGCGGCCCACTCATTCACAAGTGTTTGTAGAAGCAGTCTGCATGCCTAGGTGCTTGATTTTATACACCTGTGGCCATGGAAGTGATTGAAACACCTGAATTCAATTATTTGGATGGGTGAGTGAATGCTTTCGGCAATATCGTGTATCTCCCATAAGGCTGCTGGACCAGACGACATTTCTGGTAGAGTGTTCAGGGGATGTGCAGAGCAGCTACCAGATGTCGTCAATGACATCTTCAACGTCTCCCTGAGAAGTGTCCTCGTTCCCACCTGCTTCAAAATCACGACCATCATCCCCGTGCCATAGATGTCTCCTGTGTCCTGCCTCAATGACTACCGTCCCACCGTCCCAAATGCTGTTCCCTGACATCAGTTCAGCATTCAACTCAATTCAATTTATTTATAGCACCTTATACAATCAAATTTGTATCAGTCAATCATTCCTCAACACCTGACTGGAAAGCTGAGCCGCTTGGGACTGAACACCAGAGCGTCTTGAGCAGCTGCATGACTGCCTGGTTTGGAAACTGCACCATCCAGGATTGCAACTCCCTGCATAGTGAAAGTTAGACAGATGACAGTTAGATATCCTGACTGAGGATAGCTAAGAAGATCATTGGAGTCTCTCTCCTCTCCATGACAGATATTTACACCAACCAATGCATCTGCAAAGCCAGCAGAATTGTTTTGACACACACCCAGCACACATGGTCTTTCACCTCCTGCCTTCTGGTAGGAGTACCAGAGCATTCAGACTCTCACATCCAGAACCTGCAACAGTTTCTTTCCCCAAGCCATCAGATTCCTCAACTCCCAGGGACAGGACTGACACAAATACACACATACACTCACACACACATGCACACAATCAGAAACCTTAATAACACAGCACTCACTTTAACTCCGATACTGTGACTTCATCATCCATACCATCACTTTATTAACCATACTGTCACTTTAACATCTACCACCATATTGTACTGTATTGTATTGTACTGTATTGTATTGTATCTTACTGTGTTCATTGTCGCGTTGTCTGGACTGTTATTGCATTGATCTATTTTGTATTTGCACCGTTTCTCATATTAAATGGGTGTTTTTTAGCAGGCGTTAGCAGGCTCATGTTCATTATCATAGTTTGATGTGTTAGCCTGTTAACAATTGCTAATTTGTACTAAAAACAAGTACAGTTAAATCCGAAAGTATTTGATCAAATACTTTCAGATTTAACTGAAAGTATTTGATGTAATTATAGCTGGATGGAAAGTCAGATGATTAGCAAAGTTATTGCAATCCATCCTGAGGGAATCACGACTGTCTAAACCAAATTTCACAGAAATCCATCTTACAGTTGTAAGTGGTTTACCAATCAACTGACCAACAGCTCTAGAGCTGTTTAAAGAATTTCCCTTGGCGATAAATAAAGGAATTCTGATTCTGCTTCTGATTTTGATAGAGCCATACTGCTAGTATGGCTGAAAATACTGAATTGTCAGAAAATAGAACAAAATGAATTGTACTAGTTAACCAAAATTTCCATAAACAATTTGATTTGTTGTCATTGGTGAAATGGTAATATCAGTAGTACGATTAATCTTTTTCTACTGTCTGCAGGACATGTTGTATAAATAGTTGCTACCACAGGCAGATGACAGACAAAAACCTACTGAAAACAGCAGAGGCCATTAAACATAACCACACATAGCGATGCAGGGCCTTAAGCACAAAATCTAATCAAAATTTACTGTACTACTCTGTGGGAGGTTGCGATCTGAATTAATTCTAATGTAATACATCAACCCGATTTATCAAGAATCAAGAGTCTTTATTGTCATTATGCGAACATAACGAAACTTTGCAGAGATTCAACACATCACTCTGATCCTTCCAGTGCTGATCAGTGGTCAATGTTAAACATCATGCAGTATGAGTAGCTGAGAAAGATGAAACAAGACTAATGATTTACACTTTTACTAATGAAGACTAACTTTTACGTTTCTTCCCATCTGTCAACATAGAAAGTCACACCTGCGACTCCTGGAGGACCAGCTGAAGACAAACTGTTCAGACAAAATATCACAGAGTCTCATGAATGAGTCTGCTTTGAAACAACAATAAAGTACGTATTGAGACAAGACCATAGTGACATGTGAACAAACTTGCATACAAGCATCCATTAGTCCTCACAGACATTCACAAAGAGAGTCTAGTACTTGGATTGGACTAATATTTGTTTTCTTAACGACTGATATCAATATTAAAGAAAATATTAGGATTTGTAATTGTGATTGTTTGAAAAAACCTACTCAAACCTATCACAGCAAGGGGGTTCCCTTGCTGTGAGCTGACAATACTAACCACTACACCACCGTGCTGCGACACCCAAAATGTCCACTTCTAATATTTCCCACCACTGCCACACCACCGTGCCACCACACCCAAAATGTCCACTTCTAATATTTCCCACCACAGCCACAACACCGTGCAACCACACCCAAAATGTCCTCTTCTAATATTTCCCACCATCGCATACCTGTGGTTTGTTGCATTTGACAAGACTGACAGCACTGTAAATGGTTCATCATGTACAAACTCATTTTGGGCCAGTATGCCAGGCTTTGGAGTTGTTTCTAAGTTTTGTGTCTGCCTAAGTGTCCTGATAATGGTGATGGCGTTCTAACTTCCAGATACTAAAGCTGTTATGTTGATGTAACACAAGGTAAAAAAGTGCTGAGATTTTATTAGTGATTGTCCATTTTTGCTCCAATTGGCTGTTAAACAATGGGAACATGGATACCTATGGCATGTGCATCTTCTAATTCTTTGGCTATGGAGCTTGTGTTAGCACTATAATTATCCAAAATAATTAGCTGCAACACAGTATCCACTTGATGAAACATTCTGTGTCTGTGCCAGTTTATTGTTATTATTATTATTATCATCATTACTGCATAAAAGTTAAAATTGCTGTGAGCTGGAATGGCCTAGAAACATTAAAATTTGCCCATGTGCAAGTGCTTTACAATTGGTAGTGCTGTAGTTAAGGTTCAAATAAGGCTCTTTGGAAAGGCTAAGTCCCCCACACTGTAGGTCTGATTGACATGAATTTGGCACACAAGTCCAACCTCAGTGTGCTTTACAGAGAAGCCTCTAGGACCATCCTCCATGACAAATACATTGAAACATGGCAGAGCAGCCATGAAAAGAACTCCAACTTCCATGGGTTAGTCAGGATATTTGGGTATTAATAAAAAATGTGCAATTGGCATAATTGAAGGTGATCATCTCATTTACACAGTTTTAAGTAACAAAGCGGTCATGAAACTTACTGAAGAAACTCAGGCGAGCTGTAAGATGTACAAACTGTAGCAACAAACATATCTCTGCTAATGCAACAACTAAAATGAATTCAATGTTTTATTTATTTGTTTGTTTGACAGAGTGACTTCGGTAAAACCAACACCTAACACAGTGGATCAAAATAATCAAAATCTATAATAAATTAAAGAGGTAAATATCAAAAAAGTTGGTAAAGTTCAGCCAACAATGCATCTTGTGAACTTATCAGTTAAAACAATTTCCTAAATCACAATTTTCTTATCGGCATTAGAATGGTTTGACTTGTACCTCATAGGGAAGAGTACAATGTGTGAAGGCTACTGGGAAAAGTCCACTCTCAACTAGCATGAGGATACAACTGGGGTCCCCTACCTGAGAGATGTCCTGAAGTTTGACTGCCAAATGTATGCTGATGATATGGTCATGTATATCTGCAACAACAACTAGCAAGGCCTGGGATCTTACTTGTAAAACCATGCAAATGAAAAACTGTTGTGATTTATAAACTCCCTTCATAAATCACAATCAATTTAGAAAAGTGCACATGTGGATCAGCCTCATATCCAGTCCTCTTCATGCCTATATTTAAGTGTAAATGGTCAAAGCAAAGCTATTCACGAGTGTTGATGCATAGAAATGAGCCTGTTGATGAATGGCAACAATGACATGTTTCTTGAGCAGAAATGGAGCTGCTCTTGGTTGAATTGGAGGCTAAAAGGGACATATTATTAATTCTTTCATTCACATAGTTCTTTATCAGTGCAAGGACAGTGTGAGTCTGTGCATCCATAATGCTGCATTATGCATGATGTCACTGCACATTTGTGGTTACAGCAATCAGACTGACTACTTCACATCCTCCCAAAATGATGGCAGTAACAAAATGTACAGTAAGTGGTTTCCCCCCACCATGTGAAATAATTTTTAGATAAAAGGTTGATGATTGAGCAGAATCTATATGTGCAGGTGGTGAAGATATTTGATTGAGTGTGCAGCAGACAGCTGCAGCTGCAACTAAAATCATGTTTGGTAATATCTGTACAGTGAAGATTTTACCTACTATTGACACTTTTCATACCTTACAGTGCACCCTTTTCTGGGGTTGTGTGTGGAGAATGTCATGGTTGAGACAGCACTGATGAAATACTGACCAGACTTTGATTTAAGGCTGTAGTTTAGTGTAGTTAGTTAGTTATTTTCAAATAGAAAGGAACTTGTAGAATAGTTATGGCTCAAGTGCAAGTGGAAGTAACAGTGGGTTTGATTGCTTATGAGAACGTCTCAAATTAATGTTTGCTATGTTTGGGGGCAGCCGTGGCCTAGAGGTTGAAGGAAGGTCGCTGGTTCGATTCACCCACTGGACGGGCAGGAAAAATTTGAGTGTGGTGGAGTGATAATGTCCCCATCCCCCATTAATTGGCTAATGCGCCCTTGAGCAAGGCACTTGACCCCCAATAGGCTCCCTGGGCTTGATGCAGCCCACTGCTCCTGTGTGTTTCACTGCATGTTGTGTGTGTGTGTTTCAATCAGTGATGTGCTAAATGCAGAGAAGTAATTTCCCAGCTTGGGATTAATAAAGTAACTTAAATTTAAATTTATTATGTGAAATTAAATGTGTGAGAGTAGATGAGGCATCATTACACAATCTGGCTTCAACTGACCACCTCACCATCTGCTTTGTCTATTTCTCCTTTGTATGCATAGATCACGAGAAACAGAAATAAGGCCAAAAAAAAAAAAAAAAAAAAAAAAAATCAATGAGGTAGCACCATTGCCACATCTTGAGGAAACACAATTTGTTCAACTTTGAATGCTTCATAAACTATCCATCCATTTTCTATACCGCTTATCCGTCAGGGTCGCGGGGGAGCTGGAGCCTATCCCAGCTGACTACGGGCGAGAGGCGGGGTACACCCTGGACTGTCAATCGCAGTGTCAACACAAAAAGACAAACAACCACACACTCTCACACTCACACCTAGGGGCAATTTAGAGTAGCCAATTAACCTAATGTGCATGTTTTTGGTATTGTGGGAGGAAGCCGGAGTACCCGGAGAAAACCCACGCAGGCACAGGGAGAACATGCAAACTCCACATAGAAGGGCCCAAACCGGGATTCGAACCTGGGACCCTCTTGCTATGATGCGACAGTTCTAAACACTGCACCACCGTGCCGCCCTGCTTCACAAACTAATCCAACCTAAAGCTCATTTTTGAATGCCTGCATTCTCATAGGTCTTCCCTGTTTAATGAATTAGTTACATGACATCAGCACTAGAGTCAGCATGCAGGCCTCAATATACAATATACAATACAATATATAACCCAAAGGGTTTTGTATATTGCATTGGGACATATTGTTGGGACATATTGTTTCATATTGCATTTCCTTCTATATTAAAGAGAAAAAGTTTTCCAAAAATCACGTGTAACATCAACAGCACGTACCTTAAAAGCCAGTGGCGGAATTTCACTAATATCTCGTTTGCTTGCTCTGTGGGCAAGTATTAACCAAAATTTGAAGTGCCAAATTGATTGGTGCAAGATGGCTTGGCCTGTCAAATATTTGCTTATTACTCAAGATTCCCTTGAGCAATCCTGATTTTATACAGTACATATACATACACAATGAGTTTCATACAAATCAGATGCAGGTGAGGTGTGTAGTTATTGAAATTTTAGTTTTTTGATTGGTCTCTCTCCTTCAAATTAACCTTCTAAACTTTGCTCATATTAGGGATGATAATGTGCTTCATCGGGTCAACAATAATCAACAAAATCTTGAGTCAAAGAAAGAAAAAAGTACTCACACTTAAATTAAAGACATAAACAGATCAAACAAACTGACAAACTGTTGCAGATTAGCTGCAACATGAAAACCACCTTCTTAATATATTGTAGTTTCCATTTGTGCTGCCAAAACAGCTTGATCAGGTTGGGATCTGAGGAGTCAGCAGGCCATTGTTGTGGTCCTTGACACATTCCTGAGCTGTTTTCGAATAGTGACAGCATGCATCGTCTAGCTGGGGGAAGGTTGCTGCAGACGGGATGAGCCGTTGCTATGCAGGGGGTGTATTTCGTGCAATATTTAGGTGGGTGGTGTGTGTCAAAGAACATTGATAGATAGATAGATAGATACTTTACTGATCCCAAGGGAAATTCAACATCCACATGATTGCCAGAGCCCAGAGAACATTTTTAACAGATGATTCATGTTATTAACTTCACCTGACTGGATTTAATGTTGTGGCTGATCGGTTTCCCTTTCCTAGTGTTTTGGTTTGTTCCTGTCTGTTCAGTGTTTGCATAGAGCTGGGCTTTGCAACCTATTCTCCTTCCCACCTCTCCACCTGTACATCTGTTACTCATCTGTGCAAAACACCAGCTCATTCATTCCATCTTCGCCAGATTGTTCAGTCACATTTGTGGTAAACACTTCAGGCCGAGTATACTGTACCTCCATGGCTTTTTGTCTTTGTTAGTGCTTTTATAAATGCCCTTTTCTCTGTGCCCACGTCCATCTCCTGCTCTTCCCTCACCTTAACACGCCAAGCTGGTCTTGCATCCTCCTTGGTTTTCTATCCATAGTGGATTACCTTCACATCAAGCCCCGCCATCTTTTCCACAGACCACTACTACAGCACACTACTACCACTTTTGATTTGCTTTGTGATTTGCTTTCTGTCCTTGTGTGTGTTCTGCTTTGGGATCTATTCCTGCTACAACTCATAATAGAAACACTATCTATCTATCTTTACATAATTTATCATCATTTCCATTCAGTCACGTGAGACTTCTGATTCCTGCGTCTGATTTTTGAGTGTCAGGTATGACATGTTATATAATTCCCATTTTCTCTGAAACATTAAGCCTGATAAATAACTTCCAGTATTCAGTAGTCTCTTCAGATGTTTAAGCCAACTGACAGCTGGTCCAGCCGAGATCAGCTGTTGTTTATATCTCAACAAATCTCAACAAAAAGTACCGGTTTGAGACTGAGAGTTAAGACTTAAGAGTTAGATTTTCACATAAAAACAGTTGTCATGCTAAAATCTTTACAGTGTATGAATGAATGAATGAAAACCTGTCTATCCTAAATTCACAAGTCAGCTCCCCTGGATAAAATGTGGGTCAGTGGGTACTTGTGGTACTGCCGCAGTACAGTAAGAACAGTACAGTAAAATAAATAAATAAATAAGTTAAAGTGGAATGGGAAATGAATTATTGTGTTGTACTGTATTGTTTTAGCATATAATTATTAAACATCCTGCAGTGAAAGAACAAGATAGCAATGACAGATGTAGGCTTATGTATTTCAACAACCGGAAAGAAGAAAAAAACAGAAACTGTCAAACTCTGACACAGAGTGGCCTATTTGGTAGAGACTCTGAGCATAAATTTTATTACCTCAACCTCACCAGTGCGGACCCTGCAAGTACATAATCTAAGTGGGTCAACGTCTTGCTCACTTGTTGTCTTCTCTGCGGTGGGAAAGACAGCAACCCCAATCTAACCCTTTGTATCATGAATGACTACTTGTGAAGGTTATGTATTTCTATTTTAATTCAGCAGATTTTTAGAGCTGGTGGTCTAATGAAAGCTGCTTCACAGCAGCCTTCTGACCTCAGCTGACCAAAGATACACTTCCTGAGTCGTGCATATGTCAGTTAGAGGCTGCAGCTGACCAAACTCTGTGGTCTTTCTACACTGAGCCAGACTCATGGTTTCTGAGGAAAGATGTAATGATTCAGCTGTAGCTGCCTTCAACTTTACAGGGCTTCTTTACACACTGTCAGGGAGTTGGAGGTTGCAACATAAAAGGGTCATTATTGTCTTGGCCAGGACTGAGCTGAACACCTGCAGTGGGCAACCGTCTGACCTTGTAGACAGGAAGAAACAATTTCATCTAAAACTGTTTCATTTAGAGTCAGATAGTGGGGGATGTAGGCAACCCCAATAATCTACTTCAGCTCCTTTTACTACTGGTAGGCAATGAAAGTTTTTTTTTTTTCATCATTTTGAATTTTAATTTTGTCTTTCATGTCTGGGGCAGGTGGCAGCAGATTTAAGGTGTGGGAATACATAAATGAAAACATTTGCTGTTAAATACTGTAATCGTGGTGTGATTGTGAGCCGTTTCGAATTCTGCTGTGACTACTTTTGCCAATGTTTCGACATGAAGGAATCAATACGTGGACGTGTCTCCTCAGCACTGGTAGTGGGTTCTGGCCCTGACATTATGATCATTTTTTTTCCTCTTTCTTCACATACATGTGATGACATTGTTGAGTGTTTTGTGTATTATTTTAAACATCACAACTACCATAGAGATTGCAAAACAAAAAGATTTCATAAAACATAACATTAATGTGTATATACCTTATGAGGAGATTTTTTCCCCTCTCTGTTGGTATGGAGCTGTCCCCCAAACTCAAATTTATTACCAGATGCAACTGTTTACTACCTTAGAATCACTTTTACCATTTGAGAATGGAAACTAAATACTGGTCTGCAGGGCTGAAATGCTGGGACTGACTTGAGGGAAAAGCATTTGACCTACTTTTGAGTGCTTCTCACTTCTGTAAGACATGCACAGGGGAGGTGAAGGAGTAAGTGAATAAGTTAATTTAGGCAAAATGTCACTTAGTGTCTCAAAACGCTCTGCAAAAATTAAAGATAAATAGTACAGAAAGACAATATCCGGTTCTGTTCTAATGCATTTTGGACCCTACTTAACCATATAAAACCCATGTAAGACTTTATATGTTTTATTTGCACTGAGTCATACTAGTTAGTGGCATGACAAATCTGATTACATCTCTTTTGTATCTCATGCTCCATGCAAATCAACCATACTTGAGTGCTGAGGGAACGGAAAATGAACAGAACAATTGTAACTGATGAAAGCTTCATTGTAACAATAAACGTTTAGATAGCTAGTTAGTAGTACTTGGTGCTGTCCATTAAGATCCTTGCTTTGAGGTGCATAATAATATCTGAAGACAACCCAGATGAGCTATCATCAACCCAGATCTTCTCTCATCTGGAATTTGGCAGAAGGACAGTAAGAGGATAAAGAAGATAAACATATATTGAAATCCTGAAATAATAAAAGTGAAGTAAGCAAAGTGGGGAGCTTGATGTCACCTTAGGGCACACACACACCAACAACTACAATCACAGAGGATGAAACAACAGTTGTTATAAGTAAACTTTTGTTCGAAGAATAGAAAAAGGATATAGAATCCTTTGCAGTGACAGCAAAATCAGATCAGCGTCCAGCTTATAGAAGTGATTTATGGAAAAGGAAACCAGATAAATTGAGAGCATAGTGGCAACAAAACAGATGAAGATGAATGAAAGACTGATATAGAGTGTAGCAGATAGAAGCAGACAACTACAGACACACATCAGCCAAAAGGAAATGAAGGAAACAGCAAGAGGATGGGGGACAGAAGGAGGGGAGGTGTCAGGAGCAAAAGAAGAAAAGAAAAATATGAAAATAAGACTAAGAGTGAGAGAGGAAAGAAACTGATCTGCTGTGAGGGAACGTTAGTTCCTGCCTGTCTGGTTTCCTGCAGACGCCTCCGCCCATTGCTCACCTGCCAATAGCAAATTGAAAACAACTCCACACATAATCCCTGGGAACTAAAAATACCTAATACTTTAAAGGCCCATTCACCATGACCTGTCAGTCTCCACAAGTCCAATTCTCAGGAAGAGATAAACACATAGATACATATTTTTATGCACTGTGTGATCATTTACACATGAATTAAAACAGGCACACAGAAGCACATGTGTATAGATACACATAGAGTTATGCAGATTTACATATACAACGTACCAGGTTTGTAACAGTACGTGCATTCAATCCAACCTGTCTGGTACAGGATATTCAGTTCAGTATGTGCTTGGTTCTGTGACCCACTGACTGTCAAAATAGTCTATTTATGTCTTCTACTTTCAAATGCATAACAGAAATTCTTACTCTGGAAGTTCTGCCAGTATATTAGTCATGGCAAATCCTATTCCGCGTACAGACTTCAGCCCTTCTGGATCACTCAGTATACTGATCTAAGTTACTGAGTCCTGTGCGTCAATATCACCAAGAACCTACCGGTGAAACCCAACTCCAAAGTCGTCTTGGGTCACGGAAGAATGAGTTCCAATTAAGGGTGCAAGCAGTATCCCCACCACTATAATAACAAACAGTGTTTTACTTCCAACTAAAGATTGGAACAGAGCATAGAACTATAGAATGTTTGCTTTCAACAGAACACCAGAAGATATTAGCTACACACTAGATTGGTATGTGGTGTCATATCTTTGGGATAAATAAAGTTAATAGGGGTATTAAACAAACACAATGTAATGCACCATTACTGCTGAGAACCCATGTAAATTAACACTTTAAATTGTGCCATTCATTGTCCTCAAAACAACTCCATTCATTCAAAGTTGCTGTTAGCAAGAAACTGTTGCAACAAATAGGATAAATTACATGGCCAAGTAGTGGTTGCTACCTTATTCTTCATCAGGGTACTCAAGGAGTCAACAGAGTCAGGTTAGAAAAACTTCCAACAGTGCAGAACATAACGGATTCGCATCAGTTGGATCAGTTGTAACCAATTCAATTCAATTCAGTTTATTTATATAGCGCCAACTCACAACAAAACCTATCTCATAACGTTTTTCCAGTTAGAGCAGGTCTAGACCAAATTCTGTAATATTGACTGACCTGAGTGAGTGCATAGGACTCACAGCACCAAACAGAGCCGTGACAGTAACCAAGATTTCACACTGGCTCTCGGTTACAGAGAGTCAATGTGAAATCTGGTAATGCAGAAAGTTTTAATAAAACAACTCTGTCAGATCCCTGAGTCTCTTGATGACTAATAAGGTAGCAACCACTGCTAGTCCATATTTATTTTATTTATTTTTAGGATCTGAGTGAATTAACTGAGTGAGTCAGGACTTGAACATGCATTATGTACAAGTGCTGAACAATGACTGAACACTGGAGGAGATGCTAATATCAGTTCCACAGATTAGCGGACACACCACTATATTAAAAATGGAATGTTTCTAAGTAGAGCATGTGGGGACTGGACTTTATTAAAAACCATATTAAAAAGCAAAAATATTTAAACCTAATTAGCCTGTTATTGTTAAATATTTTTAGTTTATTCACCTTAATCAGTGTGACACTACAAAACATGGGAAAACCATAATGATAACCAGATAGCCTCTTGGGTTTCGGTGATTTTCCATAAATTCTGTAGTTGCCTCCTATTGTGCTGCTGTCAGCCAGGCCCGCCTGGATTATTTTTGGCTTGTTGCCAGTAGTCAGCAAAATAATTCATAATCAGTCTCGAGATGACCTGAGCCTCTCCTTCCAGTGAGTAATGTTCAAAGTCAAAGGTCAAGGTCAAAGTACCCTGACTTTCACCTTTGGCTGGCCAATACGAAGCAGTATTAGCCTCAAGTTTGTATGATAATCAACTGAAAATCAACAATGTGTTCCAATGGAAATTTACTCATTATAATTTGTAAAAATAAAAATCTATCTTCTTGTCTTGAAACCATTCTGGTGTCTGATGTTTTCTGTCCAAATGCTGATATAGCAGGCCCTGCATTGACTTTGTCTTACTGCATAAGGAACACACTACTTCTTGGACTAGCATCAAAGATTGGCAACAAAAGTAGATCATGAGTTGCAGAAAAGTCAAATATGAACAAAAAACAAATACTAGGTATGCCAGGCATCAGATTTTGAGATGTGCGTTGCTAGACCTCTTTCAGAGGGGCAGATGCCCCAGTATTTATGTGCCATGCCCCCCGTAAAACCACACGTGCAATTTTCAAAAACAAAACAAAACAAAAAATGGCAGTGCATTCAATTAGAAGGATAACATCAGGGAAAGATTTGATGTTTTTCTATGCCAAAGTGCTGCAACATAGTTTTTGATTCCAAAGAAGCACATGCACTGGTGTGTGTGCAGGTAAATTAAAACGCACATGCCGCTATCCATGTGCCAAAGAGTGAAACTGAGTGCGGCTTTAAGGTATGGCAAGATGATGCGACAGAACTAAGTTTTTAAATGGAAACATGATCTCACACTAACTAAAACATTTTTGAATGGCTCTTGTAGATGCATATAAGGAAACTCTTAAGGAAAGCTGCATAATCTGGTGGTGTTTTTACAGCAGAGAAAGCAACAGTGTTGACCCGTGTTGCCACTTGCCACTACAACTAACCTCTGCTAAATCAAACAATTCCCTGAAAAACAGTTAAACTAGGAGCTGAGGCTAGCCTACAACCTAACCACTATCTAACATTGCTGACTAACCTATTAAAAACTATAAACACAGAACTAACTATAAAATGAACACTAAAATCTCTATGCTCACAGTACAATGAAACATGTCAGTCACAATATTAAATCCATGGAATCTGCTCAAACTGCTCCTAACTCTCAAAGGTCCTGCATGATGAAGGCTGTAAAATTCTTGCAAGGATGGCTCACTTCCACTGTTGCTGTATGACAACAAGGCAATTAGAATGCACTACAGACACACACACACACACACACACAGTCCGTCTCAGCCCGTGCACCTCACATCCTTTTCCCCTTCTTCCTGCACTGTTAAGACTATCATCTTACACAGCACTGCAATTTCTGTAAACAATGCAGAAAGTGCTGGAGAACTTGTTATTCTTTTAACTCCCTTACTCAGTCGCTCTCTTTCTCTCCCTTCTGTTACGCAATGCTGCTCCGCCACAGTGGCTGAGCAGTTCAAATGGCAGCAGTGTCCAGGTCTTGCGTAAGTGAACAGAAAGTGGGCTCTCAACAACAATCTTGTGGTGAGGTCCGTCACTCTGGCAAAAACCCCAGGGTCATAAAGTTTTCAGCTCTCCCTACAGCTGTCTCCCTTCTCTGATCACTCCATCACGGGATAAGAGAATTTAAATTGAATATGGAGGTTCCTGATTAAGACTATGAGGCAAAAATAACAAGGCTGGGCTGCAGTCATTGCAGTTGAATGTTGGCACTTTCTAGAAATAAAAAATGATGGTCAGTTACCATGCAATCTGTTTGCAGCAACACAGCAATAACATCATGACTGCAAATTCTATTACTGCCCTGAAAACTACAAGATCCATCACTGACATAAACTGAAGAACATCCAAGACTAAGAAAGTGAGTTCCTTGAGCAAAAAATACTCTCAGTTCCACTCTGATAGAACGTGATGTAAATGAAAAAGGAATGAATCTGAACACATAAAGACTTTGTCAAGGATTGAAGGCTTAAAGCTCTCTTTTTTCCCATTCTTCACACGACTACTTTTGTCACTGTTCGTGTAATAATGTCGCTCATGTCTGTAGTTTTAACTAGATCATGCCTCATCGCACCAGAAAAGCTCCAGGAGGGCTGTCACATGCCTTCTTGTCCTTATTGCACATTCTCTCTGAAGCCTTGTTACTGACCATTTGGTTCTTGATCACCTCCTTGTCCAACAATGCTGACTTTGATCGACTTGTTGCATTTCTTAAAGATGGAGTCCACTGTGCTCCTGTGGACTTAGAAATAAACTGTTACATCCAATCATGTGTAGATATTTCTGTGTATTATTTTGCTTCTGTTGAAACTCTGTGTTTCTGGTATTTTTCCATTTTCTTCCTTTCCCCTTTTTCCCTTTGTGTTTGTGGATGTGTGTCTGTGTGTATCCTGTTGGTCCAATTGGGAGCTCAGCTGTACGTTCCTGTTTCCCTCACTGGCAGTCCTCAGCACACCTGGTGACAGTCAGCAATTAACTCACCTTGTATCCTGCCTTTATATAGAACGGCTTCTCCACTCTATCTTCACCAGATTGTACCAGCTAATCCCGTAGTATCGTGATTGGCTAACTCCTGCAGGTTTTTTGACCCTCTCATGTTTGCTTGTGGCTCTAACTTTTGCTATTTTTCCTTCAGCTCAAGTTCACCTGCTACTGTCTGCCAGTCACCCAGTTCAGGTTTGATGGCTTCCTGCATTGCGTTTTTTTTCCCCGAGTTCTGTTTGTCTGCTGTTTCGCATTTCTGCTGATACCACATGCATCCACCTGTCGTCCTGCTCAACTCCAGTTTGGATTTCCTTAGTTAGAACTGCTGTTAGTCAGCCACCTGAATTGTGTGAAGAGATGACTTCATTAAACTTGTTATTTTGAACCTTTTTGCTGACTTGAGTGATCTGCTTTTTGGGTTTGAAATGTGTGTATTCTTATGTTCCCCGTTTTACTTTGTTAATCCTTTGGTCTGTCTTATTACCTCAACTTCCTGTGTTTGAATAATTACAAGAGCTAATATAAGAGATGATATTCTCCTGCATTGGCTTTCCTACAGGGACTGCCTGTAAAACCAGAATATAATTTAAAATTCTTCTCCTCGCAAATGAAGCCCGGTAAGACATCATTGTATCTTAAAGAACTGAAAGAATACTCTTATACAACTAGAACTCTACACACCAAAGGATGCAGGGTTACTTGTGGCTCCTAGAGTCACCAAAAGTAAAATGGGAACCAGAGCCTATAGTTATCAAGCTCCCTTCCTATGGACCCATCTTCTGGTTTTGGGCTGAGAAGCAGACACCATCTCTATGTTTAAGAGCAGACTTAAAACTTTCCTTTATGAAAAAGCACATAGTTAGGGCTGGTCCAGGCTATCCCTAGTTATGCTGTTATAGGCTTAGATTGCTGGAGAGACCCCCATGATGCAATGAGCTCCTCCTCTAACTCTATTTCTGTACACATTCATGTCCCATGAATGCATGTCACTAACTTGACATCTTTCCGCTTTCTCATCTCAGAGGTTCCCATTGATCGTGTTTAGACCTCCTGCTGTGGTCCTACTTGACACCAACTACTGTTATCATCACTTAGTCATATTTCTACATTGATATTATTATTATTGTTATTACAACTACTACTACTGCTACTAACATTATTATTATTGTAAACATTGTTTTTTTACACTCCAGTGCTCTTATTATTGATGTTGTCTGTGTGCCCCTCTCCTCTCTTTCTCCCTCTCAGTGTCCTCCACCCCACTTCACCCTCTCTCACTCTCACAACCAAACCGGTCAAGGCAGATGGTCGCCCAACTACAGCCGGGGTCTGCTACAAAGTTTCTGCCTTCTAAAAGGAAGTTTTTCTTCACCACTGTCACCAAATGCTTACTCATGGGGGGTTTGTTGGGTCTCTCTGTACTAGAACCTAAATTAAACAGTTTGGTCTAGACCTGCTCTAATTGGAAAGTGTCATAAGATAAATTTGTTGTGATTTGGTGCTATATAAATAACTTGAACTGAACTGAATTGAATCTGGAAAGTAACCAGTAACTACAGAAACACTCAAGTAAAGAGCATGTACCTCAAAATTGTGTTTAAGTACAGTTATTTGAGTAAATGTACTTTGTTACTTTCCAACACTGCCTGCAAGTTAGAATTCTTCTGGAAATTCAACTTATACATGCTATATGTTAGTAGGATTAGAAGCTTTAAGTTTGTACTTGTTGATGAGATACTTAACTCAAATATGGGACAATGTGTGTGTCTTTTCTTGAAGTGCAGATGAACCAAAAGAACTAATCAGATTAGTTTAACATTAAACATTTCAATAGTCAATGGTGATATTTTAAGAGCTTGGGGCCAGTGAATGACATACAGTATCTTGTTCATATCGCTGTAGTTGGCAGTGTTGTACAAAGTATTACATGTACTATTATGTAAAGTGATTTTCTCACAATAAATGTACTTAAGTATCAAAAGTACAAGTAATTCCCCTCCATGAACTGCCAGGGGCTGTTTGCCCCTGGCAACATCTCCCAAAGCAAATTGGTCCTGCAGGAGGGGCCAGACAAAACACATTCAAGAAGACCACGGCGAAGAGGAAAAACGAGGAGAGCTCACCTTTACGCACATCATGAGCTCTGGAACCAACCGCCTTAAGAGGGGAGGGACCCTTGTAGGAATGAAGGGTTACTTACAGCCCCCCAGCTCCCTGTCAGCATGTTGAAATTTACCCCGGCGAGTGAAAAGGCTACTTCCCTGCGCCTGCAGATGGGGGAAAGTTTTCTGACTGTTGTTTGTGCATATGCACCAAATGATAATTCAGAGTACCCAGAGTGACTGGCAGGAACGGTCTGTCTGATCTGAACCCAAGTGGAGTTTAGTTATTGGACTTCTGTGCTACTCCCAATTTGTCCATAACAAACATCATGTTCGAACCTGAGGGTGTCCACAAGTGCACTTGGCACCAGGCTACCCTTGGTCGCAGGTCGATGGTCACCATTGCAGTCATATCAGTGGCCATATGCTCTGGACACAAAGGTGCAGAGAGGAGCACAGCTGTCAACTGATCACCACCTGGTGGTGAGTTGGATCAGGTGGTGGGGGAGTACGCAAGATAGACCTAGCAGACCTAAACAAACAGTGAGGGTTTGCTAGGGCAATGAGGGCTTGTTGATGACTGTCAGGGTGGTCTTCAATTCCCCCCCTAAGGCAGAGCTTTGACTGCATCCCAGGCATGGTGGAGACATGGAATCAATATGGGCCATGTTCCCCACGCTGCCATTGCTAAGGTGTCTGTTTAAAGCTGCGGTCAGAGGGTCACTGGTGCTAGTCATTGCAGCAATCCCTGAACCTGCTGGTGGACAGCGGGGGTGAAGGGTGCAATCCAGCTGAAGAGAGAGTCCTACAGGGCACAGTTGACATGGAGAGAGACTTTTGGCTGGCCTCAACGAAATTCTGGCACACTGTCCAGCGACTCTGGAAGGAGAAGCGGCACTGCATCTATGCTGTTTACAACAGGGATGGGGAGCTACTGAAATTGAGCTCTCCCATCACTGGGGCAGAAGTCATGTAGGTAAACAGCTCCACTGTAGCAGTGCCCCGGGAGTGGGTGAAATCCGTCCTGAGTTCCTCAAGACTGTGAATTTTGTAGGGGTGTCATGGATAGCACACTTCTATAACATTGCATGGTCATCAGGGACCGTACCTTTGGAGTGGCAGACCATGGTCATTGTGTTATAGTTATAATTGTGCTCCAGCTATAGATGGATCACACTTCCCCTCAAGGCATCCTGCAGGGGGATCTTTGGGAATATTGGGAGGATGGCCTGTTGCTACGGACCATCCAATCTCTGTATTGTTGGAGCGAGGGCTTGGTTTGTATTGTCGGCAATAAGTCAAACTCATTCCCAGTCAGGGTTGGACTCTGCCAGGGTTGCCCTTTGTCGGCGGGTCTGTTTATAATCTTTATGGATAGAATGTCTAGGTGCAGCCAAGTGGCGGAGGGTGTCAGGTTCAGCGACCTTAGGATTCTGTCTTTGTTTTTTGTAGATGACATGGTCCTGTTGTCATCAAACAGTGATCATGAACTTGCACTGGGGTGGTTTGCAGCTGAGTGTGAAGCAGCTAGGATGAAGATCAGCACCTCTATATCCGAGGCCATACTTCTCGGCCCGGAAAAGGGTAGATTGCCCACTCCGGGGTGGGGAAGAGTGGGAGATTGTGGAGAAGAGAGAGCTGAGCCAAAAGGCGAGGCTCTCAATTTACCAGTCCATCTACATTCCAACCTTCACCTATGGTTATGGTTATAGTAGTGACTGAAAGAGCAAGATCATGAACATAAGCATAAGTTTGCTCCACAGGGTGGCTATTTCCACTAGCTTGTCTTGGGGGACACGTCTGGTGGAAGTAGTTGGGGATAGGACAGTCTGGGCTTCCCTGCTGAGAATGCTGCGCCCACACCCCGGACCCAGATAAACAGCAGACAAGACGAGAAGTACAAGTACTTAATGCTTGGGAAATGCTGATCACTTTATTTACAGGATTACTATGTAGAACTTGTCAGCTGTTGTTTTCAAAGGTGCAGTAAGCAAGAAAGATAGTTGATTTTTAAGTCTCATTCCCAGGCTGTCAAATTTCCACCAACCCAAAACATCAATATCTAACAACGTGGGACTGAGACACAGCAATCAACTGTCTTTCTCCAAAATTGCTGACATCCAGAAATGTCAAAACACAAACTAAACACAAACACAACTAAAATTATGTAAATAAAGGCAGAGGGCAGGTTCTCTGCAGATACAGACACCACCACACAGTTCTAGTGTATCATAGGTGATGATTGAGAAGTTAAAGATGAATTTGACTGATAGCATTTTGCTTTTCAAATGTTCATTAGATATAGCGATATGATTGTGAATTTGTTTGGCCACACTGATTGTCTAGTGAAAATCTGATATTGTGACAGCCCTACCAACAACCATACCAAATAACATATCTGATTGCTGTTTTACAAGCCAGGCTGCTAATCGGGAATACAAGTGGGGCCTGGGGGATGTTAAGCTTGTTGAAGACTTGTTGCCTATACATTTGCCACCTATGTTATTTGAATTTTCTCTGGATCAATCTACAGTAAGTATACAAACAGTAATCACTGGATCTGTTATTAAGAGTGGTCAATTAAATATTGAGTTGAAAGCTAGGAATTTATATCATACTGTGTTTTACATCTTCCATACTGTTTACCAAGTCTCCCCAATGGTGAAATTGACTCAAGGTGTCAATTAATATCATTCAGTTGACTGGTGAATTAAGCAGACATTGCTCACTACCACTCAGTTTCAAAATCAGAACTTCCACTATCCAAGGGTATCTCTGCAGCATTTCATCAAACTGGTTTCTTTAACTACAGCACTTTCAATTTCTCACCCCCACAAAATATGCTAATCAAAACCATGAATAAGACACCAGCATGCATCAAAAAGTTTACCCAACTATGACCCCTAACACCACATGAGTCTCTTTGACATTTTCATCTTCTTCGTTGACATCCTCAAATTTAATTTCAAACAAAGCAAATCAGACAAGCTTGACCTCTCACACCCCGCTTTCATCTTCTGTTTAAACCTGTATCTCAGCCTCGACAAACCAATTCTTTCCTACTACAGACTAGCCCACCATGCTTCCCCACAACACCCACTCTTCAGTACAGAATTACACAGAGTCTCTATGTGCTTCTGGTTCCACCACAATCTCCTCCAAGTCCTGTCAGGGAATTTCTTCTGAAATATATTCCAGTCGTTCTTTTCGAACTGTGGCTGCTTCAGTCACTTCCAGACAAGGAATTCTACACTACATCATCAAAGTTCTCAGTCACTAATCTTCTCAAACAGTCCAGCTCCTGTTCTCCCCCAGCAATCAACCCCTCTCATCCCTCCCAAATATCATCCTTCCAAATGTGATTCTCATCCTATCTAAAATTCCATTCCAAATAAAATACATTCATATTACTACACAATACTACAATGACGTGGTCTTTGTTAGTGAACGGACAAAAAAAAACACTATTAAAACATACACTGCCGTTCACACATACATAGATAGCTTGTAAGGTTTTCCCTGCTGCTGTAATTATAACAAAAAGCAAGAACATCAACACCAGCATATCCTTATTACTGCTTTCTGTCTAGGAATTTCTGCAAGGCACCACTGATAGTCTGAATGTGTTGAAAAGTTTGACTGAGATAACAAACATTTAAACAATAAAAAATGTCCATGTTCTCCCAACTGTTAAAGTATCTGTGTATCAATCTAATATTGATGTTATGCTTCAAAGTTTGTTTCAAAGAACTGAGAAATACAAGAAAAGGGGGAAAAAAGAGCAAACAGATTCCGCCTGAAGAAGAGAGGGTCTTCTAAAAGACTCTGTACATTAATAGGAATAGTTCAACATGTGGGAAGCAATCTTACTATGATGTTAATGTAGAAATTCCTTTTTGCAACACACATTGGACACAGTGCAGAGAGTTATGTTAAAGACATAATATGCAGAATATCTGTTTGCAAACATCCAATTCAAAGTTAATCAACTGTCTGTGACTGTGACAAGCTGTGGTGGTTGAATGAGCAAGACCAGTGGTTCCAAACTTGTTCAAATTAAGGACCTTTAAACTGACTCAAATAACATCACACAAATTGTCCCAAGATTCTCAATCTGATAAGAATTTTGCTTTTCCATCTTTCATTACACACACGTATGGGGCCCATGACCATTATACTTACATCCTGTCATTGTGTAATTTATGGATAGAATTATAGTGAACAGGACCACTTCACTGCGTTAGACAGTGAATTAATTATTCACAACACAATTATTTTAGTTTTTCCTCATCACTGTTCCTGTGTTTTTTCATGGGGTAATACTGGATCTCTCGTAACGGCTATGTAAAGACGAGTGTAAAATCGTGTGTGTGAGTGTAAAATTATTTTGACTGCTAGTCCTGAGTATGAGTCAAGCTTTAAAAAATGCTGGTTCCTACATTTACCATGATGCAATACACAATGTTTTCATTAGACCCTCCCTGTCTGGTAAACACCCACTTTCTCTGAACACCATACATCCAGTTTCTGTGATAAATCTTCAAACTTTGATGACATCACTGTAACATTTTCAGGAGGTTATTTTGACTTGACAAAGCTCTTCCAGAGAAGATAGTGTACAACTCAGTTCACTCCCCCATGGCATTTGTATAAAACTGGTTAAATTCCCCTCTAACATTTGATGTCAATTTAACAGAACTTTATAGTTATTAGCAGCTATGTGGTCTCCTGCCGATAAGTGCCGAAGACTGAAAAAGTGGCAGGGTTGGAAGGAAAAGGATGCTGCTGGGGGAGGTGGTGGTTGGAGGGTCTTCCTTCCAACTTTCCAAAGTCCAGTGACCGAGTGTCTCTCCTGCTGGAATTTTCCAAGGAATGAGTGGCAGACAAGGTATACACACAATGCCTCAGAGCTAACTGAGTTTAAACAGATGACTGTAAGACCTGGGGCAGTCTCTGTATATACACCCCCAGGCCATATCACCCTTCTCACCCTGCTGCCAAGCATTTCTGCAAAGCTTCCAAGGCCACTGTGCCCCATATTGCTGCCTTTGAGGACTTCCTGGCGCTCACCCAAATAAGGCTGGCACTCCTGTGTGGTGTGTGGTGTGTAATGTTTCCCAGCTACTCATGCTCACACATCAAGTGAAAGAGGCTAAATAGAGTGAAAGCTGAAGGGTTAACTGCTGATCTGTCTCCGGATGTGAGGATCTGACCAGCGTCACTTAGTTAACATGAATGGGGATCATTTCTGGCATTTTTCCACCCTGTGTGTTGTCTCAGTATTATGCATACCCTGTAAATGCTTTCATGGCTACACTTGGCATAAGGCCTGATCTATTCATATTCAAGGAATTTACACAGGAGGCAGGGCCAAGCACAACATTTAATGTAAAATATACCTCAGGGCATACAAAATGTCAAATTAATTTATTTTTGCTTCAGTTCATGTGCTCATATTTCTGATGGGAAGGGGGAAACCATATTACTGCAGTTTTAGGGCTATTTTGTGTCTTCTTATATTCCTTTGATGTGCCGAAAGAGAAATTCATCGTCTCCACATGAGAGGTCAAAGGTCAGAGAACTGAACCCATGCCCTCTGCTTAAAGGATCATTACACAAACATGCAGGTTTCCTCTGCAAACATTTCATAGCATTTCAATACTCCACAGCATGTGTGGTGTGTCAGCATGTATTTTAGCTCAATCTGTGAGAATGTTGGAATTTTTAAGGATAGGCTTCATTGTGCATTTTTCCATGGAGAGGACTTGTTGAGTAGCAAATAACAAACCTATAACACAATTTAATCACATTTTAAGGCTGACACCAATGTAAATAAGTGTGCTTCACCAATTTCACATGTAAATATCAGGTTTCCCTATGAATAACAAAGATCTTTAGATCTTTAATCACACAAAATGTATGAAATCCATGACCATAACATTAAGACATTCTGCCATTGTGTTATTTATGGATAGAATTATAGTGAAAATAAATCATGCCCCTTTTATCTGAGGACCATCTGGAAGAGTTAGACAGTGAATGAATTATGCACAACACAATTATTTTAGTTTTTCCTTGCCAGACAGGGAAAGTTGTGTTTCTCTAAAAGACTATATAAAGACTATATTCAAGGCCTAGACCTACTTTATTTGGAAAATGTCATGGTATAACTTTTGTTGAGCTTCGATGCTATACAGAAACAGTTAAGAGTTACAGGAGATTCCAAATTAAACCCTCTTACTAAGGACTAGTGCGACTTGAATGGGTCTCAGGAAGATATTCACCAACGTGATTTGACAGACAACAGACTGAGTCTGAAGGAAGTCCCAGTGGATGAAATCATAAACAGCTACTGAGCTTGCAGTACCACTTTCTCCTCATTACTACTGAACAGCTGGACCAACCATGAAGGTACTTTACACCCCGAACTTGTAGATGAGTGACAGTTGAGTGGAATTTAAACAACTGAATGGAGTCCAGCGGGTCTAAATGAGCCTTAAAGGGTCAACACAACAACTGACAAAAACTCTATAAGCATTTACCTGTTACTATCCACAGTATAATCCACAGTCAACAGTTTTTATCAGAGTTGGAGCAGAAACACACACACTTACTCTCTGATGGGTAGAACGGCTGCATATCGATCTTGTGCACCTCTTTGGCGTAATACTCCTCCTCGCTCCGCTGCCGCTCGCACGTCGCCGCCCGTTCGTTCGCTTTCTCCTGCAGCAGGTCCCGTGTGCTGCTGTAAATGGCGACTATGTCCTGGGAAACCTCCTCGGGCTCGGGAAAATCCTCCGGAGGGCTGGTGAGCTTAAGTTTGCTCAGGATCTGCCCTCGGATAGCCTCGATGCGCTTCTTCTTGAACTGATCCATGTCCAGCGTGCTGCATGTGGACAAACTGAGCGCCACGGTGGCTAAATCCAAAGTGAGGAGAAGACTGACGATACACAGGTTCATCTTCTCCTCCAGCGTCTTCAAGCCTCAAACAAAAAAAATCTGATTCAGGAAAATATTCACCGTGGCAACTTAAATATCGCCAGGGAGACGCATTTCTTGGACAAAAATCAAAGTGGACAACATTTACGCACACTAGCCAAGTGGCCCAAAACAATTACTTGAAAATCGTACGGTTCTAATTCCCCAGTTTGAATGAAGTGTACCCGAAAATCCATTCAACTGTCTGGTGACAAAAAGAGACCTGTTATTCGATCCAAGGAGATCGCATGGATCTGCTCCCAGTAAACTGGGAACGCACAGCGAGAGTGCGTAAAGGTGTAGCTAAACGTTGCCAGCGGTGGAGGTGCGGACATCAAACAAGTCTGAAACCAATGGTCGGGGGGGAAAGGCGTTAAAACCAGCTAAGGGGATAAAGTCAGCGGAACACAGAGACGTGTAAACTGCGGGACTGAGCACACGTACACCGTCTCTCACCCGACACCAGCCCCGGCACCAAGCTTTTTATCTGTCAAACTTCAAAGCCTTGTTTTGAGATTCAGTCACCATATGTATTCTCCAGACAGATCAAAAAGTTGTTAAAAAAAAAAAAACAAAACACAAAAACTCAAAACTCAAACCTCGGCTGACTAGTTAAAGCAAACAGAAAAACCTGTACAAAGTCCCGATGTCACGATGAGACTAAAAGTAACTTGCTTTCCTTCGTTTTCACGCGTCTTCCGTAGCCCCATCTGGTTAGGGAGTAACTCGTCGTTTACGCGTGCCGAGCGGACGGCAGTGGCCGCTTGTAGCCTTGGAAAATCGGAAGAATAGCACGTGCACCCTCCCTTGGCATGCTTCAAACCAAGGCTGCGGTCCTGACTGTCGAAAGGGAACCCTCCAGTTCTGCGTTACGAGACGGTTTATTGTTGAAAGGAGTGCTCACTTTGCCCATTGGGACAGTGCTGCAACGGCTAATGAGCCCTTGGCCCCTGATTCGTTGTAACGCAGGGTCCTAAAGCCGGTCCATGTTCAGTTCACTTAGACTCAAGCTCAAGTTTTTAAGTCCAATTTCCTTACAGTTTAATCAGACGTGTGCTTGTAATGATTGCGTATGGTCGTCTTATACATGATGCAGGGGGACACTGCGGGATGTAAAATGTATGTGATATGCATCTTTTTGAAAGATTTAACCAACTGCAGCACGTTAAACATCATGGCTAATGCTGATTGGCTAAAGTGTATTCTGGAGCAGAATCAGACCTCCGAGGCAGACGTGATGTAAATTAAAGCATAGAGTATCTGGGACAGGATCTAGTTGGACTATGTGTGTATCCATGTGCCAGGATATCTCCATTCATCTGTCAACTGATTGGACTGTGTCAGATGTTACTGGCTCTGCCATGTGCTTCCAAATGCTTTGACTCTGCTGCAGTGTGGAATCTTGATTTACTCTCAACCTCTCAGGAAATCCCACTTTATTTTGTATTTGCCAAAACCTGGTGCTGGCCCACCACACTCTCCTGAACCAAAGCTGGCCATCCATCAGGTCTGACAACTGATCTCTGACTCTCTGCATCCAGAGGCTGCTGCAAACCAGATGCTGTCAGAACCCACCAAGACCAATGAGGTTAAGCGTGTATTTGAGAATGTCTCTTCCAACACCTGCTTCACGTAAGCAAAACTGCCATTTCAGCAGACAGGAAGAACTTACAGAACTGCAAAAGAGCTGAGTGTACTCGGTCCCACTCTGTTCCGAAGGTTTTAAATCGTAACTCCAGTTTTCAAACACTACACGATTCTGTACCACACAGGTGACCTTGCCTCAGTTTGGTTTTCAGAATCAGAATCAGAATTCCTTTATTTATCCCTGGAGGGAAATTCTTGAAATTTTAGGTATTGTTTATTTTTTATTTATTTATTTTTTTTTGCCATGAAGAATAGAAATCTTGGATCTGTTTAGATTTACATTACATTTACATTTAATAGCCTGAAACGTTATTTTTAACCTGGGAAAGAGTGAGTGAAACAAGAGATCAAAACCTTTTTGGAATTTCATCAGTTTTATCAGTAGATTATCTCAGTTTAAATGTAACTGTAGATTTTCAGACTTTTCATACTCATCATTTTTCAGTAGCTAACACGAACACAGCTCTTATACATTTTTACACTCAAGAGGACAATACGAGTATAACTCGGCTCCAGCTCTGATCAGCTGTGATGGAAACATAACACTTGGGTGGACGCATTACTTTTTGGCACAATGCCTAATTGAAAATTTGCACACAAGACAAGACAACTTTATTTGTATAGTCCGTTTTTACAAGCAGTTTGTCTCAAAGGGCTTAACATAACACCATAGCAACATCCTCTGCCCTTGGGAGGGAGAAAAAATGGGAGAAACCTCAGGGTGAGCAACAGAGGAGGGATCCCTCACCCAGGACGGGCAGACGTGCAATGGAGGTTGTACAGGCAGAAAAGCAGTTAACACCATGAGATATGGGATAGATGGGGAATGTTCAGTCAGGGGAGAGCTGATGGAGGCAGCTCCTGGTGGACAGGCTGGTTGATGAGCAGGGACAGCAGGGAGGGTAGAAGCAAAGGGAAGGAGGTGATGCAGGTGGAGGCTGGTGCTGGTGGATGGAGCTCTGGAGAAATCTGTGAAGACACAGAGAGAGTGTGAGACACCAAGGCCAGACTACACAGTATAACAGATAAAGATGGAACAGCAGATGTGTAGGGTAGGAGAGGAGAGGAGAGGAGAGGAGAGGAGAGGAGAGTAGATGGCTCCTTGTATCCTGATGAGCCCCCCAGCAGTCTAAGCCTATGGCAGTATAGCTATAAAATGATTCAGTTACGTAGATGACGCTATGGAGTCACTTTGCCACACCCAGTACAGAAACCTATATCAGATATTACTACTCTCCTCTTGGGATAAGTGTACCAAGATTCATAAGGTTTTGAGCATCCCTACCCTCTCAAGCACAACTTTCTGTTTTTATGGCTACAAATGCATGGCCGTGGCAACAGCATCTACCGTAGTCTCATGATCTTAGTAGAGAAGGATTGCCAAGCTCTTGAGCTTGTCCTGACCGAATTTGAGGCAGAAGCTGGTCAACATGCTAGGATTGGTGTTTCCACAAAGAGAGCTTGATACTTCCTGTTGCCAGTAGGTGGCATTGTGACTCTCAGTGAAAACTGCCATAAACATTTATTCAAGGCAGAAGGGTGATCAGAGAGGGGTGACGTGGAGTCATTTCTCCATACCCATTACAGAAACCTATATCAAATATTATTATTTGCTACCTGGGACAATTGTACCAAGTTTCATAGTTTTTGACCATCCCTACCCAACATCAAATTTTGCCAGACCACCATGGCCATGCCTTTTGAGTTTTGTGGAAACCTTGGATAACTATTCATCGTCATAAGATCTTTTGTATAAGATCATCAAGTTTGAAGCTGATCAGATTAATCATCTAGGACAAGTTCATTACTAATATTTAATATTATAATTAAATATATTATTATTTTATATTAGTATTATAATTAATAATATTTAATTATTATAATATCTAATAATAACTAATAATATAATATATATATATATAAATATAAAATATATAAATGAACCAGAAACCATAAAAAATTGAATGTTAATTCAAGATGGGTTGGGTTTAGGTCGTGGCTCCAAGAGACTTTTTGTGGAGTTTTTTTTTTTCTTGATTTCTGGAGAGAATTCCCTGCCACCAACGTCATCTTGTTGATATGCCTGTGCTCAGTTCCTCAGCCAAGAACAGGTTGAAGTCCAGGTATTGGGAGGTTCTCTTTGCAGGTCATTGTAAGGCCTGGATGTCTTGCCTGCACTGAAGCCCCGCGTTGGCGATTGCCAGGTCAGTTAAGTGAAGCATAGAAGGGACAATCCACTTCCTCATGTGGCTTAACATTCTGTAGAAGCTGAGCATTTGATTGTACATTTCAAATGTCGTTATTATAATTTCACCACGACTGCAGGTTTGGGAATCGGACTTACTTGTTTTGTCTTTTTGACATACAGACATCTTGGGGCTCAATCTCATGGACAGTTGATGCCATAACAACAGGGTTGTTGTCCAACCATCTGATCACCATCTAATTTCATCAGGTCCCTGCACAATCATTTCTGACATCCCTCTGTCTGTTTATTTATTTATTCATTTTTTATCAGCACCTTGTCAGTAGTGAGCGGGCATTCTTTCGGAATTCGACTCTTCTGGATTGTTCCTGTAGCGGACAGGTCTTCTCCTAGAACAGTGTCCAGAAACTTGATGCTAAAAAAGTAAAAGTACACCAGTGGTCATTTGGGGACAGTGTCAGTCGCAGGACTGCAATTCCACCTGTTCCCATTCCCTGGTCATGAGTGAAAGAATTCTTTCCCTGGTAAGTCTTGAAATCCAACACAAGGCCACTTGGACTTTCCAGAACAACCACCTTCAATCCTGTTGGATTTGGTTTGCCAGGAACATACTGACAAACTGGACACTGGCCTGTAAAGGGGATCGTCTGTTTGTTGATCATTTGCAGACCTTTACTGGCCTGAGTAGACTCAGACAACCTTGGAGCACTCTCTTTATCAACAGCCTCACTCTCCAAAGCAGATCCTCTTTCCTTTCATTTTCTGACACATCCAGATAATTTACAACTTACACTGAATATCTGATTTCTAAAGAGTAATCTTGTGCCATTGAATCTGCTATAATGGGGATTCTTGGTTTGGCAGCCCAGTACATTTTTACTCTCCGATATCTGAGGCATGCCAAGTACACTGAAATTCCAAAGAAGGTTTTGATCTCTTCAGGTGCTGTTTTTGGGCTGCAGCCTGTATTCTGTACCATGCGGTGATTGGTGAACATGGATAGATCCTTAGTGAGCTTCTCATCAATATACTGCTGAAAGTACTGGAGCTTAGTTCATTCTCTACAGCTCAGTACATCCCGTTATCACACTTTTTTGGCACGAAGCTTAGCAGAAAGACAAAGCATGTGATTAATGTTGCAAAATGCTAAAGAGCTCATGAGAACAGTTTTAAACCTAATTCCATACACATTTCATGGTAATGTATGTGTTAAAAATAAAATGTTGGGAACAATTTCCTGAACCAAAATGCTGGTTTTGGCCCACAGAGGATGGACAGCACACTTCATCATCTGGTTCCTTCTCCTCAGAGCTATCACTTCCACCCGTCTCTTTCTCCTCATGTTGGCTCCCTGAACTCTCATCATCTGACAAATCTGTCTGAACCTCCCTTAATAATTTTATTCAGAATATGTCTTAGAACTGTCTGCTGAGTGCTGAAAACTCAAATAAGCAAATAATAATGCAAAACTTTCTAATTGTGAATATTATGCTTTCCTTTTTTTCTTCCATAAATGTGCTCATCCTGGTGGCAGCCATTTTGAAAAGACTGAATCAAGAAGTTGGTTAGGCCATACCCCCTCAAATATAATGTCAGATGTCCTCTTTAAGAACCAGCAGGACTTCACAGAGTGGCATGCATAGTATAAGAGGAATGAGCAAAAGCATAATGTCCACTACACTGGACAGAAATGAATGGCTGCAACTTGATGTATGCCATCCACTATTACAGGGTCAGACAGGTGTATGGTGAGGACTCAATCCCACAGCTTCACTGCCCAATCACTACTACTCATACTCTGGTTCAGGCTACAAGTGATTTCACCAGGGCAAGATGGCAGTGTTTGCATCCAGGATATTTTTGGCTTTTAGATGTCTGTACAGTGAGAAGAAATGGAGATGTTGTCCATCTTCATATGTCAATTATTGCAACTTCCTGAGGAGGTTCTATCCCAAAGGTTGAGAACCACAACTTTAAATGACACATAAAACGCTTCCAACCACTCTCATCAAATACTATACTTTAAGGCCACATGAACGGTAAGACACAGAAAGAACATAGAGCACTGAAGATGATAAATGAATTGACTGTTTACTCAACTGGCACTGTACAAAACATTCATATTAACAGATTTGAGGTCTAGAGCTTTTCACCTGTCTGTAAAGTATCTTCACTGTGATATGATGCTGGGAAAAATATGGTTTTGTGTTCACTTAGTGAAGGACAAGTCATTTTTATGTACAGTCCACAAACTAATCATTATTTTACCGTGTATTAATATCCAGACACAGATAAATGAAGGATGTTTCTGAGGCTACAGCACAGGTCAGGGTGTCTTGTTCACAGACTGTCACCGAAGGCATCACAGCACACTGTACATAGTCCCATCAGTCTGTATGGATGGTGTCAGTCTGAAATACTTTCTCCACACCCCCTCATGAGTGTTTATCTTCATCACTGTCTTTGTCCCAGTCTTTCATGGTGGCTCCCATCATGAAGTCATCTCTGAGGACACTCCAGGCAGGTTTCCCATCTGCTACAGCAGCCTGCACGCATGAACAAAGACGCATACAAAATCACTTTACTTTTCACCCAGCTCTGCTCCACGGCTTGTCCACTGCTCTCACGAATCAACAGTGCCACCCAGAGAGCACTCGCTGAAATGACGCTTTGTTACAGAAGATGAAGCACTGTTTGACATTTTACAAAATAAAACAGCAATGTTTGGTTTCTTTGTTCACTCACTGGTTTGGTGTAGGAAATATTGAACACATGCATGAGAGGTTCAACAGCAAAAAGGCAGTGAAACAGAAGCATGGGCACATCATCTTTTTTAATCACCTGCAGCACCTGCTATACATGCTCAACATAACTTTCATGTGGAGAAGCGGCTTGTGATCGGAGGGTCACCGGTTCGATTCCCCCACCGGACGGGCAGGAAAAATTTGGGTGTGGTGAAGTGATTAATGCAAAAAAAAATGCCCCCCTCCTCCATTAGCCGGCTGATGTGCCCTTGAGCAAGGCACTTAACCCCCAGTATGCTCCCCGGGCGCTTGATGCTGCCCACTGCTCCTGTGTGTGTTTCACTGCATGTAATTTGCTGGGTGTTGCATGTGTGTGTTCAACTAAGGATGAGTCAAATGCAGAAGACGAATTCAGTGTGTGTATGTGAAAATATATATACTGTCAATAAAGTGATTCTTATTCTTCTAGAAATATTAAACATAGTCATTGTACTTTATTCATAGAAAACACTCCAGCTCTCACCGACCATAAAAAGGAAGAGCAAAATGAGCAGAAACACCATTCCATCTATCAGTATTCCAAAATGTGAAATAAAGGAAGAACTTTGAACTTACAGAGCCTGTTTCATTCTTGCTAGCGACCGTGCTGCCTCCCTCTGTCCTTAGCACATCAATGAAGTCTTTCTTGGAGAAAGATGAAAGAAACTTGGCCTTCTTCCTCTCTGAGCCGCCAATTTCGTTTACCTTGTCATTGACTGTTTTCTGGTGTTTCCTCACAGCATTGAAAAGTTGCACCACACCCCTAAACAAAAAAAAGTATACAGTGGAATCAGGGAATGATGCGTCTCTCTGAGAATGTTAAACAAGGCCACATAGAAAAAAACGTATAGACACCTGGTAGCAGTTCTTTGTAGAGCTCTTTCAGCCTCACGGTCCTTCACTATGTCAGGTTTCTCCCTGCACATAATCTCCCAAGCTCGCTTCTTGTCAACCTGTGGGACATAGAAACAAATACATCACTATTTTCCACATACTTTTCATGCAAAGTACAATATTTCTACACGAGGCATTTCAAAATTTTCCTCATCTTTTATTCCTTTGGTCTCTTTTAAATTCTCAAATTTTGCACCAATGAATATGCTCATTAAGGTTGCATTCAGAGCGACAGTCGCCCTTAGAAACCAGTCAGACAGCATAATGTGGGGACCAACATAGACGACTGCAGCAAAAACACTGCACCAGACTCAACTTTCACCACAACGCAACGTGAGCGTCATTTAGCAAGACCCTGCGTTGGACAATTACATACATGCTAGCCAACATTCCTGGTAGATGACTGAAGAGAGAGTTGTGGAATCCTGTTTGCATTGGCTGATGCCAATCATGGGCCAAAATACTTCTTTATTATCATCTATTGCTGTTGTTAGTGGAATAACAAATACCAAAAGATTTTAATGAGTTTGCTTGAATCAAAGCAACAGGTGAATGAATGAATAAAATTAATGCTATCTGTAAACTGTAAGGACTAAGAAAATATAAATCAGACACAGATTTTGGTAACATGGTAAAAATTCTATTTCTCAGTCTCATTTGTCTCAGTGTTAGTATGGAGGTCTTTATGTCTTGAAGACACTAATCGGTCACTACTGTAACTAGTTACTTTCATCTCTCACAGGTGTTTAGTCAAATCGACATTGATGCAACATGTATGTAACTCCAAACCTAAAGAAAGATGGCGGAGTGTCGGTAGCATGCAGCTGCCTCTCCGGATGTACTATGGTGCTGCTTCGTGTCTTAAACCGGACTTATGGCAGGATTTTGGTTGTAGATAATTGGCAGACCTTTTGGGGAAGACCTGGTCTCATTAGGAGAGACGGCATTCATCCCACTTTGGATGGAGCAGCTCTCATATCTAGAAATCTGAGTTTCTTATTAAACCAAAACCCTGACAACCCAGATTTGAGACCACGAGGCAGAGTTGCAGTCCTACACGCCTCTCTGCGCTTCCATTACAGTTACCCACCCAATATCCCATAGAGACTGTGTCTGTCCCCCGACCACTTAAATTAATTGAACCAAATTCAAAAAGAGGAGTTATACATAAAAATCTAATAAAGATCAACACCAACACCTCCACAGCTACAACAAATAGGAGAATTAAATGTGGACTGTTAAATATTAGATCTCTCTCATCTAAAGCTGTACTAGTGAATGAGTTAATATTGGACAATAACACAGATTTATTTTGTTTAAATGAAACCTGGCTCCGCCTTAAATCGTATAGAAAGGCCCTATGCCTATATTTGAAGATATTTGCAATGTCAACAAACCGTATTAACTGTAATAATTAAGTAAGAAAATCCAAGCACACACAAACAAGTGTTTCAGCCAAGTGGTTGATCAGACAGAAGGGTAGCAGCGGGCACCATACCAGCTTGATCAAACGGCAACCGACTATTATTTTAATTATTGATTAATCTGGCAGTCATTTTCACAAAATTTAGTCTGTAAATGTCAAAAAAAGCGTGAAAAAAAAAATATCACAATTTTCCGAGAGCCTAGAGTGACTTCTTCAGATTGCTTCCCTTTTGTGCTGTCACACAATTGAATTTGGAAGATTATACCTGGCTCCAGGGAGAAAACAAAACAGAATTCATTAAGCAAATAAACTCTTACTGACCCTTTTATCCCCCTCTGCTCTTTTTTATTAGTAAGGAGTAGGGCATAAAATGATCAGGTAACAGTTGTAAGCTTCTCATTATAGCCACTGGAAATCATTACTTTCACATGAATTCTTAAGTTATGACTAAAAATATGTTTTCTGAGGTCACAGTGACCTTTGACCACCAAAGTTTAATGAGTTCATACTTTAGTTAAAGTGGATATTTGTACTACTACTACTATTTGAAGCAAATACCTCAAGGCACTGCATTCACTGGGATGGGACAGACAGAGGGACAATCAGCAAACTGTCCACACCAGTGACAACATGTTTGGCTCTCTGGCCTACACTAAGTGGTTTCTCTCAGTTGCAACAGTTTGACATCATGAGCACAACAACATCGTACTTTCCATGCTCATATTCTCCTTCTTGTGTGTTTATTGGTGGCTGGTGAAAACCAGCTCTAAAAGGTGCATAATGGCCACCTACTGTACCAGTGTGTAGATGGTGCACTTGTCAATGAAAGTAGTTTGGCTTCATATTTTTGGCCATAATTAAATTCTAAACCTATTATTAATTATGAACAGAGCTATAAATAAATTTGAATATCTATAAACTAAATAATAGGAAATACATAAAATAAATGTCCTGTTATGGCAAATTACCGGAACAATAACGAGAAAATATAAAACTTATATTGCACATCTCTAAAATAATCTTTGGCAGACACTGGCTACAAAGGAAACTATAATCCAAAAACAGGCATCGTATCATTTTGGCCTCATATGGATAGAATAATGCCAATTAGTAAGAGCTTACATGATGTTGCTGGAAGTGTCCGTCATATAAAACGATAAAAGTGCTGGCTAAAAATGAGAAACTGCTGCCTGAATAATTCATGTACTTTGCCAATCTGGAAGTATTGATTCACATTCACATACATTTTTTACTTGCATACACGCTGACATGTTTGCATTGTAGAGATATGACATGCAGGCTGAGGACACCTAAACACAGTACAGCATCAAAAGACAGTTCAGTTAACAAAGATCAACATTTGATTAGATTTATGTTGGTCAATACTGATGATCGGGACATCTCTACTCTTTATGAATTCTATAAATATGTGTGGACGGTGAGTTTTGGGAGTTCAAGCATGGACAGCAGCGGAGGAAGATGTACCAGCTTTTGGTTCAAAAGGAACTGAACTGAACTCTGAGCAGCCAACAGAAACATGCAGCTCTGCCCTGTCTGCATCAGTCTACATTACAGTTAATTTTGTGTTTAACTGAATTGAAGACAAAACTCTTTTTGTAGAAGTTTGGAACCTGCCCCACTATAATCCTCACTTGCTCTGAAACTACCACCAAATGAGATACAATTTGGAGGCTTCTCAATAGATGATTCAAATCATTACTGTTGGTTTGTGCCTTCTTAGAATAAAAAAGCAGAGAACAGATGTACTGTGTACATCACTGAGTCCTTCACTGTGCTCATTACCTGTGTTTTTCTCTCCAGCTGTTCCCGTCTTTCTTTTTCCTTTATCTTGTCCAGCTCTTTGTTCTTCACCAAGATGCTGGTTTTGCTCTCAACGGTTTTCTTCCCCAAGATCTTTGCCATGGCATCTGCCCATCCAGCGTTGGCATTATTGTCATCTTCATCCTCTGCCTCCTCCCCATCACTGGCTCTGGCACCATTTTTGTCATTCTCTTGTCCATCACTTTCTTCATCATCTGACCTTTCATCGTTGCTCCCTCCACTAGAACTGCTTTGGTCATCGTTATCCTCAAACTGATGCTCTGCATTGTGTCCTGAGTCAAAATAAAAAGGGGAAGAGTCTTATTCACAATCGTACTCTGCATAACAGTGAAACTTCGTCTCTCTATTTAAGCAGTGCATTTTGTGCTCACATTATCTTATTATCAAGTACCCACAATTTACAATTAATTAATCACAGAAAAAATAATGTGTTAAATAAAAATGAACGCAGGCAGACAAGAACATGCTGCTTGGTCCCATGAATGAAGGATTTGCGTTTAAAAAAGACGCAGGCGGAACTGTTGACCAGAGCATTGTTTTCTGCAGTTTCTGCAGTAAGTCATTTTTATACCATCAGAGTACTTCAAGCCTGAAATATGACTTTAACGCCAAACATTTCGAGCAAATCTGGAGGCCGACTAAGTAATTCACTGTAAAAAATGGACTGCAATGGAAATGGACTGCAGAACAGTTTCGGTGGTAGATGACAGGGGGTTAGCTGAGGCATTAGAGATATCATCTTCTGATACAATTTACAAGCCACCATTGGATTTTTTCAGACAGTTCTGACATAGAAGGAACTGTGAATATGGACAGTGAAAAAATGTTCTGATTCTGAAATAAAACAGACACTGAACTTAAAAGTCTATGTCAATTATTCACCAATGCCCCCATCTGCCAAAATTCATCAGAACTGAAATATTTTTAAATAGCTGACAGCAAAAATTAACTGATTGAATTAGTTTATTACTTAAGTTTGGCACATGTAATTAATTAGATTACACACACGCACACACAGTGCTGCTTAAAAAGTCTGTGACCTTGAATCATAAGAATGACTCAAAACATCAGTGGATTTTCACACAAGTACGGTAAGTACTGAAAGTCGACAAAGAAATCCAATCAAACAAATAACACAGGAAAATTATACTCTACTACTACATTTATTTATTCAGGGAAATTAACCAAAAGCACATATCTGTATGTTGCAGACGTATGTGAGCTTTTGCTTTGGTATCTGGGAGTCACAGCAACAACAGCAACTAAACATTTCTGGTAACAGCTGATCAGTTGTCCACAACAGTTTGGAGGAATTTTAGCCCATTCTTCAGCACAGAACTGCTTCAGTTCTGAGATGATGGTGGGTTTCCTCACATAAACCGCTTGTTTCAAGTCCTTTCACAACATATCAATTGGATTAAGGTCTGGACTTTCACTTGCCCATTCCAAAACATTATTTTTGGAACTACTTGTGTGCTTGGGGTAGTTGTCTTGCTGCATGACGAGTTTCTCCTGAGATTCAGCTCACGGAGAGATGTCCTGACATCCTCCTTTAGAATTTGCTAGTATAATTCAGAATTCATAGTTCCATCAATGGTAGGTAGCCTTCTGGCCAAGATGCAGCAAAATAGGCCCAAAGAAGAATACAACCCTGTGGTTCAAGGACAGGACGAGGTTCTGTTGCTGAAATGCAATGGTTTTTGTTCTCCAAACATGACCCCTCTTATTTAAACCAAACAACTCTATTTTGGTCTCATCCGTCCACAACACATTTCTCCAATAGTCTTCTGGCTTGTCCACATAATGTTTAGCAAACTCCAGCAGTCATTTTGAGGACAAACGCAGGTGTTAGCAATTTTATTTTAATAATACTGCATGCCCTTTTTTCAAATCTAATGGTGGTATACGTACACACACACACACACACACACACACACACACACACACACACACACATATATATAACAGAGAATACCAGGCAAGGTGCTACTTGCCACTGGGAGCAATTTCTGTGTCTTGGACACTTCAGCATATAGAGGTATTGTATTACTAGACCTTAGTGTTGTTTAGTGAAACAGCCCACAGATTTTCACTGTTATGTGTCGGATGCAGAAATGCACTCATCCAGAAGAAACCAGCCAGTTAAGCTTCATGCTTGTCTTATACAAATCTTGATGAACTGCAACTTTCTGCTTTACTCAGAATCTAACAAATAAAATATGATGTATTATTGTTTATTCAATTTCCAGCATTAAGTCAGACTTTAAAGCTCCACCTTGATCAGATACTAAGTAAATCTAAGTACATTGTGTTCATAATACCACCTCCTCTCACCACTCAAGACTGTTCACATAACAGAAAAAAACTGAGTGCAGAACTTTTACACAATATATTTAGGGCTGTCAAACGCTTTAACGCATTAGGGCTGTGCAAGTCAACGCGTTATTATTGACAGTGAACTCATTGTCATGTACATGAATGCAGTTTGAGATGATTAATGCTTTGTGACATTACGCATTACCATGCTGGAAGTTGCCGTTAGAACATGGGTGAAATGTGGCCAAGAAGAGACGCACACGGTCATCAACACTATTCAAATAGGCCGTGACCAATCTCTCCTATATGATGAGTGATTGGTATTAACAGCCCCAAAGTGTGCCAAGAAAACATTCCCCACACCATTACCACACCACCGCCAGTCTGAATTCAGTTCAATTCAGTTTATTTATATAGCACCAATTCACAACAAAAGTCATCTCATGACACTTTCCAATTAGAGCAGGTCTAGACCAAACTCTTTAATTAAATTGTAATACAAAGAGCCCAACATTCCCCCTTGAGCAAGCACTTGGCGACAGTGGCGAGGAAAAACTGCCTTTTAGAAGCCAGAAACCTCGGAGCAGACCCCGGCTCAAGATGGACGGCCATCTGCCTTGACCGGTTGGGTTGAACTGCTGACACAACGCAGCTTGGGTCCAAGGTTTCATACTGTTGGTGCCAAATTCAGACTGTACCATCACTGTGCCTCAAAAGAAATCAGGATTCATCAGACCAGGCTATATTTTTCCAGTCTTCTAATGTTTTGGTGAGCCTGAGTCCACCAGTTTTTGTAACTCTTGTGTTTCTGATGGTAACTCTGTGACAACATAGACCAGAATACTGAATCCCCACATAAACTGGACTGGTGCAAGAACGTGGACATGGTCTACAGAAAGGGCCAGAGCCGCCTCTACTTTCTGAGGCGGCTGAGGTCCTTCAACATCTGCAGGACGATGCTGAGGATGTTCTATGAGTCGGTGGTGTCCAGTGCCATCACATATGCTGTTGCCTGCTGGGGCAGCTGCCTGAGGGTGAGGGACACTAACAGACTCAATAGAATCATCAAGAAGGCCAGCCATGTTGTGGGAGAGGAACTGGACTCTCTGACAGTGGTGTCTGAGAGGAGGATGTTGTCCAAAATAAGAACTATACTGGACTTTCCCTCTCACCCTCTCCACAATGTGCTGATCGGCTACAGGAGCTCGTTCAGCAAAAGACTCTTACTGCCACGATGCACCACAGAGTGACACAGGAAATCATTCCTGCCTGTCACCATCAAACTGTTAAACTGAGCACTGTGAAGGACACATTCACTTGTATATACAATGTACATATTGGCTACTTTTACACATTGTACATACCTGTATTTTTAAATTTTCTTAAAAAATTTTGAATACAGTTTTTGTAAATACCTGTACTTGAGATTTTAGTTTTTGTTTATCCTACTTTTATACTCTGCACTTTTCTCCTTTCTTGGTCGGGAATACTGCATGTGCAATTGTCTGTAGAAACAAGAATTTCCCTCCAGGGATTAATAAAGGAATTCTGATTCTGATTCTGATAAAAGATATTGCTTATTGTAGTATGTTAGCCAATTCAGAAGACACGTTTCACATATTAAGCGCAGACAAAACTGAAAAAATTAAATCATGGTCTGCAATGAAATACACAACTGTACGATTACACTCATTACTTTGAATAAAAAAAAATGTCCTTTGTGATCATGAACTGAAAACAGAACACAGGAAAAGGTGGTCAGCGTATGGTCAATGAACCTAGCTGAACCACAGACTCCAGCCAAGCTAAATTAAATTTAGTTAGGATTGTACTCACTCATCAAACAGGATTAGGCTGTGGAGGAGCAGAACAAAGAATCGGATCTTTTTAAGCGTAACGGCTATTAATATCAGGCCTTTATTTATAATTTCTTCTGTTTGATAAGCGTATTTGGCTATAATTCAAAACGAAGCCTTGTTTTAATCCGCTACCGTTTTCTGTACCACACACAACATCGTGGTTACGTACTTGTGCTACTTTTAAACTAATCTAATCTAAAATGTGGATCTAAAATGTGGATCTAATCTAAAACAAACAATCAAATAGATAACGGATATCTGTGAGATGCTTTTTTCCACAGACAACACTACTGAACTGGACATAAACTCACCAGACATCTGCACATGTGTTTTTCTTAAAGCTGCCATCATGGAGTTCAGGCAAAATCGTTCCGCGTCCAACAACAAAACAGCGAGGGTTCCGCTACGGGACTTGGCCAAAGAAACGGTGGGTGGGGGGGTTGGCGTGTTGCAACCAACTTCATATCGCCATATCGCCACCTACTGTACTGGAGTGTGTAACTCAGGATGACTTGTTCTTCAGGTTACACTGTAAATGGATAAATGGTAAAATAAATAAATAAATAAAACAATCATATCCTTTTCCACAGTCCAGTTACTTTTAAAAAGTTTAAGAGAGCTTTACAACATTCTCTCATTTCATCATTTTTGTCTAAAATCCCTTTCAAACTCCATGGGCGTTTTAATTCATATATTCTGTTTTTAAGATCCTTTCTTTCCCTTTCATACTTTCTACATTTCATGATGGCGTGCTCAACATCTTCACTGACTTTGCATTCTTCACATTTATCTGTCATATATTTACCCATCATGCCAAGAGTTGCTTTCAATCCTGTGTGCCCTACTTTATTTTGCACTACATTACACTGTTTACTGTTGTATATATACTTTTTATATTTCCTTGTATATATATTTTATATATGCCACTTTTTATTTGGCTATTTCTAACATTTTGTTTAGCTTGTTGTGTGTATTGCTGCTGCTGCACTGCAATTTCCCAGCCTGGGATCCATAAAGTATATCTATCTATCTATCTATCTAATCGTAGGCTAGAAATAATGACCTCCTCTCTTCTGCAGTTTCCTCTAAAATCTGTAGCTTTGATGGAGTTTTTAATATTATGGTAGTGCCTGCCTTTGGGGTCTGTATCCCTTTTCTTCTGTCACAATTTTTTTTTACCGATTTCCTTATCATTGATTTTGCTTCCCCTTTTCCAAAACGGGATTAGCAGGATATAAGTATTACTTAATCTCAGTGCTCTTTTAGCTGTCTCATCTGCTCTCTCCTTACCCTCGACACCTGTGTGGGCTGGGATCCAACAGAATTGCACCTCCATTCCAAGTCTCTGTATCCTCATCAGAATCATTAATATTTCCATTTTCAAATCCTCTCTGTTCATTACTTTTAAAGTCAAACTTAAGACAGCTGCTGCCGAGTCTGAGCAAATAACTTCTCACTCTGGTTTCATCTCTTCTATCCACTGTAAGCCAAGAATTATGGCAGTGAGCTCTGCGGTAAACACAGATAGTTTATTATTTAGTCTTTTGCATATTGATATATCAAATTCTGCTGCTCCAACTTTCTGGCTCTTTAGATCCTTCTGTATAAATCGGAATATAGTTATAAAAATTATTCTTTAAATATTCTTCTACCAGCTGTCCAATGTTCTCCATCCCTTTTTCCAGAGTGTTACGGCCCCATTGAGGTGGAGTCTAGGGAAAACTGGAAGCTGTAACACCTCAACCAAACAATTTAAAGGAGTCCAAGTGGTAGAGAAAAGTAAATATGCTTTTATTTCTATCAGAAACTGAATACAACAGGAACAACAGGAATTAAACCTAAACAAATGTGGGGGAGAATTGGGAATGAGTGGTTGTGCCAAAACAATCAAAAAACAGTACCAAAAACTAGGCCTGACTACGCTCAACTGCTAAGAACAAAAGAACAAACAAAAGGCCTACCTGTCTCTGATCTAAAAAAAGACTTAAATAAATTAAATACAGCGGGTGGCACCAACCAATAACCCTAGTGTGCATTAACAAAAACCACTATGTGCTGCACAAATGTATAGGGTACCCCAAACTCACCTACTCTGCCAAAATCTCCCACCATGTACTTTTACCTTTATTTTTGCAGATTTGACAAACACAGACCAATGTCCAGAGAGAGAGAGCGCAGACAGGTGTGCTGGCTTATATATGACAAGGTCCCTGAATGATGATTGGCTAGATGTAAGCTTCAGTGAACCAATCAGCAGGGCAGCCCGGCAGCACAGGTGGATCCACTCTCACAGCTGACACCTGTGGAACACAACAGGGAACAAGAGACACACACAAACCTGCCTGCATGTAACAATGAGTTTCATATCTACTGTTGGTTCAGGAAGGATCCATGGAGGAACATTACCCCAGACTACCTCTGGGTCATATTTCAAGCTGTCTAAACCATGTTCTTTTGCCTCTGCATTAATATGCCATCCAAATCCTTTCCCTTTGTGTTGTTTAGAATATTCCCAACATTCACATAGCACACATGTTGCGGGTTGTCCCTCCCCGGAAACTTTCAACTTCACCCAGTATGTCAGGGATAGTTGTGTTCGTCTGAGACTCAGCGGCAGTTCGTTAGCTTCTATCAGTAAAGCATTTGTAGGAGTTGTTTTAACTGCACCTACACTCAGTCTCACCGCTCTGAGCTGGACTCTGTCCAATTTCTCCAGGTTACTTTTAGCAGCCACACCATAAACAATTCATCCATAATCTATACATGACCGGAAAGTTCTCTATACATCTAAGAGTGATTGTTTGTCTGCTCCCCACTCATATCCAGAGACGCCTGGATGCTAAACCGGGGAGAAAACTGACATGGGTGAGTTGTGGTTGTGGTGAGTGAGCGACGCAGCGGGCTGAATTTACAGCGCCGAAGCGTCCATGGCTACGCCACGCCAAACATGTCACCAAGCACTTAAAATATATACAAGCTGATGAAAGAGTCCACTTCTCCTAGTGTGTGTCTGTGTGTGCGCGTGTGCACACACGCGTCAGCGTGTATATGCGCTACAAAGTCCGAAAAGTCTTTTCATTTTAATTTCCAACGCTGCCTCGCAGGCCACGTTATCAAAACCGCGTCCCTCGTGGGAGACCGTGAGAAGGGGGGTGCTCACCTTCTCACAGCCCTGAACACCTTAGAAACAAATTATCCAGTGATATAGCAAAGCTAGATGGCTTAGCCGTGGCCTCAAGCTCCACTGTAAAGAATTTAGGAGTTATCTTTGACCAGGACATGTCCTGACACATATCGAGTATTTCAAAGAGTGCATTCTTTCACTTCTGCAATATTGCAAAAATTAGGTCAGAATTTTACAGAATTTCATATTACTGGTCATATTACAGGTTTCAGAATTTCATATTACTGTTACTAATACTGCTATCATAATCAACCTAGTACCTCGGCCGGGGTTTGCTCCGAGGTTTCTCCCTTCTAAAAGGCAGTTTTTCCTCGCCACTGTTGCTAACTGCTTGCTCAAGAGGGAATGTTGAGCTCTCTGTATTACAATTTAATTAAAGAGTTTGGTCTAGACCTGCTCTAATTGGAGAGTGTCATGAGATAACTTTTGTTGTGAATTGGCACTATATAATTAAACTGAATTGAATTGAATTGAAAATTAATCTTTGAACGATGATTTTCTCCATCCATTTGCTAAGGTGTGAAGTTAACGCTATTGGTCTGTAATTTCTTGCATTTGCTTGGTCTTTATCTGGTTTAGTGAAAGGGAGCACCAAGGCTTTCCTCCAGCTACTAGGCATTTTACCATCTCTCCAAATCTTAGTGAACAGATTTAGTATACTTCATCAGGTAATTGTTTAACATAGTATAATCTATCTTGGCCTGGAGCTATGTGTCTGCTTCCCTCCAAAGCCTTTTTGAGAGTTATCTCCATTTCTAGAGGTGATTCATCATTGTCTTTTCTAGTAACACTAACATTTTCCTTTAAAATTTCTTCTTTGCGTTTCTTGTGATTTTCATCTAAATGATTTCCACTATGTACGCTTGCAAATGTTTTGCCCAGTAGATCAGCTTTTTTTTTGTTTGTAATTGCTAGATTTTCTCCATCGAACAGGACTGGAATTTTAACAGATTTCCTTTTCCCACTCATCTTCTTAACCACTGACCATACTTCATTAAGTTTTATTTCTCTACGCATGGAGGAGCAGAACTGTCTCCAAGCTGTCTTTTTGGATAATTTTATTGTTTTACAAGCAATAGCTCTCTTTCTTTGATAATCCAATCAATTGTCTTCACTATAATGTTTTCTTAAAACTCTCAGTGCAGAATTTCTTTCTTTGATTGCAGTACTACAGTTATTGTTCCACCGTGGTACAGTTTTCTTTTTAACCGCTAACTGTGCTCTTAGGAATGCTTGATGTTGCTGCAGCGTTCAGGATTAAAGAAGTTAGATCTGTTTCACAGCTATCAATATCTTCCTTCATTTGAAATCCTTCTGCAGTCTCTTTACAATTTGTTCTAAATTTCTCCCAGTCGGCTTTAGAGAAACACCATCTTTCAACACCATATCCTTCTTGCGCACACAACTCAAAGTTAATTGACATTAATATTGGAAAGTGGTCACTTCCCATGTCGGTATCTGTCATTACTTCCCATTTACACTGGGTACTCAAGTTTGGGGTGTTTCTCAGCTCAGACAGTACCTTTTTAATGACCGGTCTGTGCTCTCTATGAGATTAGAATCCTGCCATTATCTGAAACCAAAAGAAAATGTTTTGCAACCTTGAAAGTCAGTGTTTGAAAATTTAAAACCTGAAATAAGGTCAAAATAAGCTTTGAAACTTTGAAAAGTATTTTGGAACTCTGAAAAAAGTTTGAATCTCTGCAAGCATAATTTTGTACTTGAATTTTTATTTTTCATAAGTGCAACATGCATATTACAGTTTCAGCCTCACATTTTCAGAAATTCAGACAGACAGACAATTCAGGGTTGACAGTATTTCTGGGATGTTTAATAGCAGGAGTACTCTTTGGAACAGCCTCCATAATGCTGATGGCCCTGTTAGTGAGAGGTCTCTGCCTAATGTGGTTTCATCAGCCTCACCTTACTCTTCATAAATAAGCAACAACAGCAAATGGTGGCTACTCCAGTCGGAAGGCTCACCCTCCCTGCTTTGAGATTCATTACTATTGCACCTTGGAGTCTGGTCAGGTCAGGCTGTTGATTCTAATAAACCTAGATTAGGTCTTGCTATTATCCTTTTGCCTTCAGGAAGCTCCGTAGATACATGACACTTACCTTTGTGTTGCTCATACTGCTAATTGGACTCCTGCTTGGACTAGGGATTAAAATTACTCTTGAAAAACAACTCTTTTTTTTATGAAACTTTTTACACAACTCAATCTTTGGTGTTAACAGTGGACATCCTGACTGGGCTGATTGGTGCTCTTCTGGGTGTGATGTCAGTGCACCTGTGGGATTGAGCAGGAGGGCTGTCTTTTTGCATTTCTGTCCCTACAGCTGTGATCCTACATATATTCAAGATGTAAACAACCAACACATCAATTGTCACAGTCTCACTGAGTGGTGTCTCGATGCAGATGGACAAATTGGACTAATAACAGGCCTTGCTACAACCTCCGGGGTCTTCTGGGGCTTGTTGTTATGTCAGCACTAAAATAGCTTTGGTGTTGTGCAGTGCTGGTACTTGGAGTAGTGTTTGGGGGCAGGGGGCTGCCGTGGCCTAGAGGTTGGAGAATCGGCTTGTGATCGGAAGGTCACAGGTTCGATTCCCCCACCGGACGGGCAGGAAAAAATTTGAGTGTGGTGGAGTGATAATGTCCCCACCCCTCCATTAGCATCTGTGCCCTTGAGCAAGGCACTTAAGGCACTGTGTTTCAATCAGTGATGGGTTAGATGCAGAGAAGTAATTTCCCAGCTTCGGATTAATAAATTAAATTAAATTGTAGCTGGCAATGAGGATTTGCTGTCATTCATTAATATTGTCATACTTTTGGCTTTGCCATTAGCCCATGGGAGCCGCAATGTTAAGGGCTGCTGGACTTCTAGCGGCTTCTCTGGGATCTGCAGGACTACAGAGTTATGCTGGCTATTCCATTAACAATAAGAAAGGCAATTCATCAAATGGGCATGATTAATTCAATTCAATTCAATGCAATTAAACTTTATTGATCCCCGAGGGGTGGAGATTAGTTTGTCTCAGCATCACAGGGAAAAAAAGGCAAAAACAGTATAGAACAGTATACAAATAGACAGATAAAAAGTCCCTTGACACACACTCGTCACTCAGGTGCACAGATCTGGAGGCTCCATGTATATTGTAGATAGCCTCAGGCAGAAAGGACTTGCTGTAGCTCCCTTAAGCATCTGGGCTACAGTAGATGGCTGTGGCTGCTCCTCATGCTGTCCAGTGTACTATGAAGGGGGTGAGAGATATTGTTCATTATTGTTCTGATCTTTTCTAGTATTGTCTCTCACCACCTCCTCCAATGGAGCCAGCCTGGTCCCCACAACTGACTCAGCCTTTTTAATGAGCTTGTTGATTCAGTTTGAATCCTTCACATTTATTCCAGCACACTACTGTGAAGAAGATGGAGCAGGACGCTCCAGATGTTGAAGGATCTGAGTGGTCATTAGACATCCCCCCTTTTTGTAGAGTACTTCAGTGTTTGTGGACCACTGCAGCTTGCAGTTGAGGTTAACACCGAGGTACTTGTATGATGTTACCTGCTCCACATCGGTTCCCGAGATGGAGATCGGCAATGGCGATGTCTTCGTATGCATGGCTGAAATTGACCACCATCTCCGTAGTCTTGTCGATATTCAGCTGTAGGTGGTTCTCCCCACACCACCTCACAAAGTTGTCCACCAGTTTTCTGTACTCCTCTTCCTGTCCCCTCTCCACACACCCCACTATAGCTGTGTCATCTGTGTATTTTTGTAGACACGACTTGAATCAGTACTTAAAATCCACAGTGTAGGTGATGAAGAGGAAGAGCAAAGTTCCCTGGGGGGACCCAATGTTGTTTGTCAGACGGTCAGACACACAGCTCTGTAACCTCACAAACTATGGTCTGCCTGTTAGATAGTCGGTAATCCAGGCGATGAGGCGTGTGTCCACATCTATTCTCTCCAGCTCTTCCCTCAGCAGCCGAGGCTGGATGGTGTAAAGGCGCATGAAAAGTCAAAGAAAATGGTGCGGACAGTGGTGCTGGATCGGTCCAGGAAGGTGTAGGCCCTCTGCAGCAGGTATATAAATGCATCGTCCACCCCTACTTGGGGCTGGTATGCAAACTGCAGTGGGTCCTGGGCTGCACCCACCTGTGACCTCAAGTGTGCCAGAACCAACCTCTCCATGACCTTCATGATGTGGGAGGTCAGGGCTTTGGACCTGTAGTCATTCAATGCTGTAGGATGTACTTTCTTTAGCAAGTTGTCATGTTTTCACAAAAGAATTTACTTCTCCCAAAATATCAAACTTTTGTATGTATGCAAATTCAGTGGAAGAAAATGTCAAAATGTATATGTCAGAATGTAGTTGATAATTAATATCTCCTTTAGTTTATCCCTGTGACTGTCAAAGAAATGTTAACTATATCATGGTAAATGATTATGTCGTCATAATTTCAAAGAAGTGTACATTTTTGAGATGTGCATTATTTAGGAATATTTCTTCTTCTAAATACAATCACACTGAATTGAGAGGATATGCTAAATAAAATATTTTAGGACTACAAAGGGCAATGCAAATTAATTGTTAAAGGAGAGCCACATCTGAAAAACTTACAATACTGAAGTTTAAAAACTCAGTTGGGTAAACATTTTTTTCTCATCTATACAGTCATCAGCTTTACATTTTGCGATATAAATGGAATGCAAAATCCACAGGCAATCAACCTGACCAAGACACTAAGGTAGACAAGACAGACAAGACAAGACAAGACAACAAATTTGTCAATTTGTCAATTGTCAAAAGACAAAAATTTCAACTCTCACATCGACTAAGGAAAAACTCCCAGAAAAACCTTTAACAGGAAAAAATGGGAGAAACCTCAGGGTGAGCAACAGAGGAGGGATCCCTCACCCAGGACGGGCAGACGTGCAATGGATGTTGTACAGGCAGGAAAGCAGTTAACACCATGAGATATGGGATAGATGGGGAATGTTCAGTCAGGGGAGAGCTGATGGAGGCAGCTCCTGGTGGGCAGGCTGGGCCGTGAACAGCGAAAGCAGGAGCAGCAAGTTGGTTGATGAGCAGGGACAGCAGGGAGGGTAACAGATAAAGACGGAACAGCAAATGTGCAGAAGGAGAGGAGAGGAGAGGAGAAAAGAGGAGAGGAGAGTAGATGGCTCCTTGTATCCTGATGAGCCCCCCAGCAGTCTAAACCCATGACAGCATAGCTATAAAATGGTTCAGTTACCTGAGCCAGCCCTAAATATAAGCTCTATCATAGAGGAATGTTTTTAGCCTGGACTTAAAAGTGGAGAGAGTGTCTGCCTCTCTGACCCATGGAGAGAGTTGGTTCCACAGTAGTGGAGCACGGTAGCTGAAGGCTCTACCTCCCAGTCTGTTTTTAGAGATACTGGGAACCACTAGCAGACTGCGTTCTGTTAGTGAAGTGTTCTACTGGGGCAATAAGGAACAATCAGGTCCTTGAGATAGGATGGAGCTTTGTTATTGAGAACCTTATAAGTCAATAGAAGGATTTTGAAGTCTATCCTATATCCTACAGGAAGCCAATGGAGTGAGGCTAAAACAGCTGAGATATGCGCTGTCTTATTAACTCCTGTCAGTACACTTGCTGCAGAATTCTGGACCAACTGAAGACTCTTCAGAGAGTTTTTAGAACATCCTGACAAAAGAGAATTACAGTAGTCCAGCCTAGAAGTGATGAATGCATGGACCAACTTCTCAGCATCACTCTGAGAAAGGATGTTCCTTATTTTAATTATGCTACGAAGGTGAAAGAAGACAGTCCTAGTGATATGTTTTATATGGGAATTGAACCACAGGACCTGGTCGAAAATTCCTCACTGCTTTAATAGAGTTATAAAGTGCAAAAGAAAAGTCTTTTTTCTTTTTTATTTTGCTTCAGTATATGAGTGATGTACTTCCACACTGACAGATTTTAACTGTTTTTAATCTTTTCTTTAAAAAATATTTTTAACATTCCTTCATTGAATTTTCACCAAATCTAGCGAAAGCTGCTACAAATATATGAGGATATATCTGTATATGAGAATATGAGTCCCAAACAACAAAATGATTGTACTAACAGGAATATGTCCCTCATTTGTTTTACTGAATATTTTGTGTTTTCACATGCTGGAAAATTTATGTACAAATGAATTGTGTCAGTTTACAAACAATTCTAATTACTGACAAAAACCATTAGTATTAAACACACTGTGCAATTGCAAAAAATTTAGATGCCATATGGACATATATTTTCCTAATATAAGCATGATCTTCTATCAGTGCATTACTAGATCCTTTTGTAAGTTCTATCCAAAATAAATAGAACTGTGCAGACCATAGCTATTTCAAATTTTCAATACCATTATATGAAAAAATTACTCAGTATTTTCTGCTTACAACCAGTTTTGAGAGAAGCTCATGTAAGAAGGATGATGTAGATGAGGGAGAATGAAGATACAGATAACAGGTACTGTGGTACAGGAATGCTGCCTTGCATGTGGCACTGAACGCCAGAGATCCTGAAGGATAGGACCTACTGGAGAAATGTTACACAAAGGACATACCGGTAGTGGGCGTGTCCTGTATGTCACATAGACAGGGAAAAAGACACGCTATCAGCTATATTTTACAATTCACTGGGTGCTGTCCACTCACTGAGGAAAGAGTTCTGCACAAAGCCTGACACAACTCCTGGGAAGAAGGAGTCATCTCGCAGAGGCATGGCACGGAGTAAACTGGGTAAAGATATTTTAGACTTTCCAGATCTGCATTTCAGTCCATCTCTGTGTTAATGTAAAATGAAAACTGCCATGTATTTCTGCCTACATTACTTGTGTAAGCTCATTAAAACAAAGCACTGGAAGCATAATCACTGTACTTCCAGTTCTTTCATTTCATACATGCTAATTTTTCCTAACTTTGGACAGTTAAAAATTAGTATGAAAAATATTGAAACATTTACTTTGTCTATTGTTCCTTTTACAGTTAAACATCATAAAATCTTAAAATCACATGGTGTTTGTGAACAATAGGAATAGCAGCATGGTGCTGGTAAAACCTGATCAACCGGTCTGTGGAGAGTCTCTCACTGCAGGCTTGTTACACATGACAAAACATGATGACTTTACTTACTTACATACTTTACAGTCATTCAACGGGTAATTTGAAAAGAAGAAACAGAAATTGTACTGTTCAATACAAAGATTTCAACTATACAAAGTGAATTGTTTACAAGAAATGTTCATTAAAGAAATAAATCAAGAAAATCAACTGATTCAGAGCAAAAGAACTCACATACATCAATATTTAAGTATAATCAGGGGTTGAATTGTGGGGTGGGGGGATGTCCAATGACCAAAATGAATACTGTATTAAAAATGCTGCAGTGAAACAACTTGCCAGTGATCACAGAGGTACTTGGCACTTGCCGTACATGGTTGAGTTTTCTGATAACAATAACAACACAACATTTTTTTTTCAATAGAATTTGTAAAATCTACCTATGTATAAATGAATGTGATAGTGTTATGATTTTTGCATCTAATTGAACAAGAACAAGAAAGTAGTGACATATATATACGCCTATGTGGGGTTAACCATAACAGAAGGATTAAACAAGCTTTGTGACCATACCAGTATAGACTTCTGAGTTTGCAAGGTACAAATGGATGGCCAATTAAGTCTGTGCTGTCTATGCTTTATTGTACAAAGTGACATAGATTTCACAGTTTACAGGGGCAGTGAATGCACAATGAATTCCCTGTGTGTGTCACACTCTGACACATACAGCAGAGAAGACAGAAGCAGGGCAGTCATATATGTCACCAAAATGTAGAAGCTTAGAAGTAGAAGGTTTACCTCTTAAAGTTGCACCTTGCTGTAAAACACACCAGCTTAGTCCGAGATTTTAAGACTGGAAAAACAGCATTCCTACATTGGCATTATCTGTTCAAATCTTAGATCTTAAAAAAAGGAAACCAAAGAAAGCTGCAAGTACAGAAACCCCTCGAGCATCCCATTAAACATTAAACAGTTTTGTTCTTGTTCTCATATTTCAGGAGCTAGGAGCCCTTCAATGGAGGCAGCTCTAGGGTTTGCACTGGGAGCAGTGGCAGGCTGCATACTGGGAGCCACGGAAGACCCAGTGGACAAGACTGTGTCAATGATGACTGGGGCCGGTCCACTGAAACCAGTGATGCAGGAAGTCAAGACAGTTGGTGCTCTGGCGATGGGGACCCTTATTGGAGCCACAGCACTGACCACGGCGATGACGTCTGTAGTAGCTGGTGTGATTCTGGCATCAGTGGTAGCTTCAGTGTTCATGGCTGCGAGGAGCTGTGGTGCCTCCCACGCAAGCTCTCTTGGCTTTTGGGCATCAGCAGGACTTGCTGGGACATTTGGGACCACTGTCAGTGGAGCCACACTCGGAGTCGCTATTGAATGGATTGTGAAGAATTATGGCATGATGGGCCTTCTGTGGGTGCTGACCATTTTCACAGTGCTTAAACCACTTCTGCACTCTGTATTCAAGTCTCTCTGGAAAAAACGAGAGGCCTGTTGTAGTCTGGGATCAATAGACTGGGCCAGGGAGAGGAAACAGATGGAGAATACAGAGCAGCAGTGGAGACAGAGTATGGCTGTGCAGATGGAGCACAGGATCCTACTGCTGGAACAGGGAAACAGCACCAGTGGGTTGGAGTCCAGGACAACATGGGTCACCGAACAAAGGCGGAGAGAGGAGATAGAGAGGAAGAGGATGGAGAGTAAAGAGGCAGAGATCGAACAAAGAACCACACAAGACTGGATCAACAGTGTGGTGGTCAAATATATGGATTTCTTGGCTTTCTCAGGGATACCAATGACAGCAGTTGCTTTAGTAACATCAGGGTTTGGGATGTTTGGCTATGGAGGACATCAGTCTGTGTTTATTGTACTTCTGGTTTTGGTTGCAGTCATAGCCTATTTGCTTCTGAAATCGTCTGACTTTAAATTCTGGATGTTGATTGGATGTATGGGAATGCTTGCAACTTTCGTCATCGCCATGCTCACCCTACATGCCGGGCAGGTTGTTGTAACAACTTCCATGAAGAAAGGAACAGCAAATCATAGTCAGTCCAGAGAAATCATCAGTGCTCGTGCAATCCACCATTCCTCTCTGGAAGCTTTGAATGCAGCCTTCTTTGTGGCCAAATTGTGTGAGCTGGGTTTGGGAGCTACAGTGGGGGGCCCACTTGTGAGGCGAGCAGTTGGAGAAGTGAAAGTCATCATGGGCGCAGCTTTAGTGGCTCTGGGTTTATTGGCTGGGGTAGAGGTTTTATCCCCAGCACTGGGAAAAGGGGGAAGAGCTGGGGCACTGCTGGGGGTGGTGGGAGCAGCAGGGGTGTCTGTGGGTGCAGCTGCAGCTTTGGCTGGAATGTGGTCCTCATGGCCAGGCACTTTGGGAACAATAACAGGGTTGGTCATAGGAGCACTAGGGATGGGAAAATGGCATATTGTCAACATTGGACTGCAGTTACCTGTAGCCTATGTCTTTGCTATGACCAATCCATTTTAACACAACACATTATAAGATCCCTTAGGTGTGCTTTGACAATGTTGTCAAAGCATATTCTATATTCTTCTTTGAGTCTATAAAGCCTATGTGCAGACCCATATAAAACCAACAGTGAATGTATCTACTAACGTGTGCTGTGTGTGTATTAAATCCTGATATATCCATTTCTTGTGCCATAGTGCTCAATTAAAAACAACAAACCATACTGTTGTTCCTTTATTACCATGAACACACCCATTGGGAAAACTACCCTGTTCCACTAAATATTCAATGGTGTACCAAACATGGATTAATTTACCACTGAAATTAGAGAGCAGAGAAGCAGAGAAGCAGAGAATCACAGACAAGGTAAAGTAGTCACTCAGCATTGGTAGATGGATTAACACAATGTTGCTTTTGGGTCTTATAATGAGTATTTTCACAATAAGAGAAATAGATCAGACTGATTCTGATCACTTGGGATTGCTACATCTATCACCACTGCCTTCTTCTGTTTGTTGACCACCACAATGTCCGGCTGGTTCACCATCACCATTTTGTCAGTCTGTAGAATCTTAGCTCAGTCTCAACCACCTTGAGAGGGTTGTCCAGATGTATTCTCTGCCAGCCATTTGATCATGGCATTCCATGTCTGCTGTTATGTGCTGAATTGTCGCAGGGGCATCTTCGCACAGCCTGCACCTAAAGTCTTATCTGATGTGTTAGACCCCAGCCTCTATTGATCTTGTACTGTGTGCCTGTTCTTGTGCTGCCATGATTAGTGCTTCTGTGCTGTCCTTCAATCTAGCCTACTCCAGCCATTGTTAGGATTACTCACGCCAGTTCCAAGGGACTTGCATCAATAATACATTGTTATCAATTTACTGCTTGCTGCTGTACGTTGGTGCTTGGAAGTACCAAGAGGTACTGGTTCTCCATTGTTTGGGTGGCAATATCTCATTGAGGCGCCAACAGCGTATAATCTATTTGGCCTATGTGACCTTGTCATGCATAACAGTGCGTGACACTGATATCTGTATATATATGACTACTATCGAAAGCCACTGAGAATTGATGTTATGTGATGTTTCATTCTCCCATTCTCCCATAAGTTCTTCCAGTAAGGTACTTTGTGACTTAGCTGGGGTAATCAACCAGGGGGTTGCAAGGTATCCAGCTTTGTCATTATCTTCATTCTCAGGTCAGCTGCCCTGGTGCTCAGGGACTCTGTGTCTGTTATCTCGGTTTTCGAAGCATCCATATTTACCCGAACCTCTGCATGTGTCCCTTCTCTCTGGGATTGCTTGTATAGTTGCATTCCAGCAAATCCCTACTTTCAGCTCTTGTCCATAAATGCCTTGTTCAAGTAGCCCATTTCTTATCGGGATGGTTATCCCTAATATTTTGCATAATATGCTTTAGTATGCTGCACTGTTTTGTATTTTAACATGTCTGCGACCAGTGACTCACTGTATTGCAGTCTATCTGTGTAAATTGATCGAACTGAAAATGTTTATCTTTCAAACCAAAATCCTCTGCTTCCTCTGCTCAAATTTCATATTAGAAGATTAAAAAGCCACATTTCAAATGAAAAGGTAAGATAGACTTTTTTTAGGAGAATTTAGGAGAATGCCTGTGTAGTGAATGTAACTACAGCAAGTCTGAGAAAATGGAAATGCGTCACTGAAAAAGTTGTTTCAAACGCAGTTCTCAGTTGAGTTTGAAGTTTTCTGTTTAATTAGAGCAGATACATTGTTAAACAAATTGATTGTTTCTTGAAAATATGGCCATTATGGTCATTCTACAATCATTACTCATACAAAGATTCCCTCAGAAAACATAAGTCAGTAAATTAACACTATGTCAACAAAACATCATACTGACTGCAAAATCATGTTCGATGATAAAAACAACAAAATGAGCACATAAGCGTGAGTGTGTAAGTATGCCACTCTTCTGCATGTTTCCTGTTTCATCACATGACACAGAGCAGTCACCTGACATCAGTTTACCTTAACAGGAAGTTAGATAAAAATCCAGGAAAAAGACGAGGCAGTAAGTGCAACCACAACACTGACGCCAACACTCTTTAGATGAGCATTTTGCAAGTGGAAGCTTCAGGTAAACAGGTAGGACTTTGTAATTTTTGTCGAGCTGGTTTGTCACTAACGTCTAGAAAAAAACTTTGCATAGACATTACTCACAGTTTTACTGCTCTGTGTGTGTGCGTGTCAGCAAATTGGAACTCAGCTGCTCGAGTGTTCTTTGTCTTCCTCTTTACTTCTAGCCAAGGTATAAAATTACACATGATTCTAGCTGTAATGAGGAGACAAAGCATATTAGCATAGGGTTTGTTCATGTGACACACATTATTCAAGGAGTTGCTAATAAAATAATTTGTTTTGGTCTATCTAAAGAGCTGAGGGGTATTCCATCAAGGTGGATGAAAGAAAATTCTTTCTTACAAAATTTAGCTCTGTTCCATTACTGTGACGTATAAGAGTCCCTTCTCAGTAACCAAAGTAACTTATGCTGCTGTACTAGTCTACTTCCTGAAAGGCTTACTATCAAACTTACTTTAGCTGTGTGTCAAAAAATGTTTCATGGACATAAACAGAATCCCAAAAGACAGTTCTGTCACTGTGTTATCATGCCACCATGTCCATTTGAAAAGTTCTGACCTTTTTCTCAGAAGCTTGTATTCACGTATTAAAAAATATCAATAATATTAATAATAATTCATGCAAGCTGATGATGTCTGTATATAGATTGGGCATCCTGTGAGAGAGAAAATGTGTCACAAAGTAGCTGATTATGAAGTTGAATAGTTACCTTCTTCCTGGCTGACATGGGCCTACTTGTTGTTCCTGTCATGACATTCTGCAAGGCGGCATGTGTAATGGAGTTGAAAGAGATTATTACCCTGGCTGACCTGTTTTTTGGTTCTTTCACTGGGATAGCCAGCGAGTTTAAGTAAGCATGAACGACACCTAGTGGTTGACTGTGGTGTGTTTGCTGTCTCGGGTTGATGTGTGTTACCATCGTACTCACTCTACACCACACCACTCTATGACAAGTACCTCAGCTGTCGCTGCTCTGACTGCATGCAGGTATTGTGTGTCCTCAACCATCATTTCCACATTACACATTAAAAGTGGCCGGACAACTAATCTTGTTGTCAGTCATTTAACACAATGCAAGCAGCAACTGCTATGGTTACACGTAATTTGTAGAATGTAGGCAGATGCAAAAGCTTTTACATTTGGTCTTACACCTAGATTCAACCTCAGAGAGGTTTCACACATCTCGCTGAATTATACTGTTGATACATTAAAAGTTGATGTTAAAGCAAACCAGGCTTTTTCACTTAAACACAGATTCCACCAGACACCTTGATGGAACATCTTAGCTAGAACCTGTTTCAGAAAGTTGACTAATCCTGAAAACAAAAACTGTAAGTTTTTGGTTCTAGAACAACTTATCAGAATTAGTTCTATCAAGTTAAGTGCATGCATTGGGAATGAAAAATAATGAGTGAAAATAATTCATCATGGCAATGCGGATGAACATTGTGATCCACTGGACCTAGAAATATGAAGGCATGCTAATGCAGACCTCCAGATCCTGACCTTCTGGGTAAGACACCCTGGAAGGTGAACTTTGGCAAGTGGTCATGATGGCCTTACTTTTGAACCAGTGTAACCATGTCATCTCAACAGCTGCTGAAAGGGAGTAGCCATTTTCAAACATTTGAACAGTAACTTTGACCTAAGTCACAGTCCTTACTTGCTGGACAAGCAATAAGCACTTTTGAGTTTATAACTCATTTTGGATCCACAAAAGACCTGGATTTACAAGGCAAGACACACCTACAATTCACCAGCCGAGTGACTGTCAAGGAAAAACAATGTCTGGGCAAAGATTGGATTTATTGTTGTGTGAGCTGCTTATTGCTAAGTTAATGGATCACCGAGTCCAGTTCATTGCAAAATACTGTGAAGTATTAGCGACTGCTGCTTATTTCTAGTCTGATTTTTTTTTTTTTTTTTTTTTTGTAAAATGCATGAAGTTTAAATCATTTCATTTAATTACATTACATTAATGCTCTTACTTTTGTTGATAAGAATAAGTGGAATAACACCAGATGAGGTGCCCATAATCAGGAATTAATGGACGATGCAGAGGCCATTATGGACACTTTCATTGGGCGGTGTCTCTACTTAGATTTGTGTCTGTATTGAATGCTGGCTTACACGCAGATTCCTCAGATTCTCTAGATTGTTTGATGACATATGAATGGTAGATGGTTAAATCTTAAATTTCTTGTAACTGTACATTGAGAAACAGTCTTAAACTATTTGTCCATGCAGTTTTGCACTTGGTGGTGAACCTCGCCCCATTCTTGTAGAGCACGACTGAACCTGTCAAGGATATTCCTTTATTACCCAATCATGATTCTGTCACCTGGTACTTATGAACCTGTTGATGTTGATGAGGTGAAACATTAAATATATTATCATTGTACTACAAATTATCACTTAAGGTTTTCATTGATGTTTTCCATAGCAACCAATTTTTTTGGAATCATGGCTAAGTTGTGAGTTTATATGCAACGTTGCACTAGCAACTGAGGGGTAAAACTGAAAGCAGCTGCTGTGTCAGTGGCTACAGTCATGAAAGCATTTAAAATGTCATTTGATGGGTAAGCACTGAAATATATATATATATTATAATAAAATATATAATATGCACATTTCTTCTTTTAGAAATGGGGCCTTTAGTAACCAAGCTGATTGCCCTGATCTCACTGACTGCAGCCCTAGACAACGGGTTGCTGAAGACTCCACCTATGGGATGGATGGCCTGGGAACGCTTCCGCTGTGATATTGACTGCAAAGATGACCCAGAGAACTGCATCAGGCAAGATCAATTGGGATATTTTTCTGGTTTAGCTTGCCATGGATATTTTGATCAAAGATACCTGAAAGGTTAATCAATCAAAGCAGTAACAAAGAGATTACAGTCAGACATGTTGGGGGACAGGAAAAAGATGGGACTGATACTTTGTTAAAGTAGGAAACAGCTCAGTGACGTCTTTCTGTTTCTGCAGTATAAACCTGAGTTGTGACTGGGGCTGTTGGGCTCGAACAGTAAATTGTGATTTTTGTCAAACCTTATGCTAAAGTGCTTGAAGAGTGAGTGCTCGACACCCATGCCAGCCTTACACTGCAATGACTGATCAAGACAAAGTTTTGACATAAAAGAACAGACAGTTTTGAAAGTGAATAATAGTAATAATATAGTAGTGCATAAACTAAACTTTTTCTTAAATGTTTACTTCCACAATACCAGAAAGAAGGGTTGAATTTTTACATGATATATTAGGTTTAGCAACATAATAGTCATCCAACAGCCAATACACAATCCTCTAAATATGTTTTAATCTGCACTTAGATTTAGATAATAACTGGATGTCTTATGGATTTTTGGAGAATTCCTTTCTGGAAATATTGGCATGAAGCATGAAATTAGTCAGATTCATGAACGCTGATTTATAGCCATACAACACACGTATTTATTATGTTGCTGTAGTCGTATCTGTAGGTAAAAACTCATTACATTCATCACGGTTGAGCAGGGATGGACAGAAAGAAACCAGTGACCCATAGCTGCTTTTGTCTTCTGCGGAGATAATATGGGCATGTGTCCATATAGCAGAGTGCATTCAAGAGTTTTGGCGGAGACATAAATGCATTATAAATGGCCACAAGGTGGTGCTATTGACATAAAGATAATCAAGCCTGCTTTGACAAATAACTTAATGTTCCACTATATTTGTTTGAAATCTATTTTTTCAAAGAGCAAATAATGAAGATAGTGTTACAGAAATGACATATTTTAACTTTTGTCTCTTCTGTCCATTTTGTCTTCAGGGAGGAGCTGTTCAGGGACATGGCTGACCGGTTGGCTGAGGACGGCTGGAAGGAACTGGGCTATGAGTATGTAATCATAGATGACTGCTGGATGTCCATGCTGAGAGATAAACAAGGCAAGCTGCAGCCTGAACCCTCCAGGTTAGTCTACTTCCCTCACTGCTCATTCGAAATGTCTGTGTTCTGTTAACACTCATTACTGTGCAGTTATTTATCTTTAGGTCAAAGTCAGTTCAGTTATTCTGATGACCTCCTGAAATATGCTTTTAAAAATTCAGATCAGAACAGAACAGAATCTGTAAAGTTGAGTTGGCTGTAGTTCAGCCGCCAATTTCCATTGATGGGCAGATCTAACAGTTGCCAGTCATTGGTCTAAAAAATAATAAAATATTTTCTTCTGATTTTCTCAGAACTTCCTCCTAATTCTTTATTAAGTGTGTATTAGGATCAGGTGAACCAAAGAATGTTTAATTTATATAAATGGTAATAAGATATCTAAAGATCCTTTATCCATTAATCCATGATCCATTAATCTAACAAGCACAAAAGATAAATTCACTTTTCCAGGTTGGAAACTCTTGTGTTACTTGTTAATTGTTTTGTTAGCTGAACTGTTTGAGCACGTTT